>NC_083565.1:34251807-34516939 GCF_019925205.1 Metopolophium dirhodum | reverse complement strand
TACAAATGTAATCACCAAGCATCTAATTCAAGTGTAATAAGTAAATTTAGGTACTTATATGATTGATAAAGTATTAAATTATTAAATAAAATACGTAAAATACAATATGTGGTGAATAAGACAATAATTATATTATATTATACAAGAACTAATAGGTATTTCAAAAATAAAATCCCTACGACCACGAGTCACGAATTAAATTAGGTCCGAGTTATTATCTTAACCATTTGTCTACTAACGGATTGTTATGTGATTAACGCTAACCCAGTATAAGGTATACTTCCATATCATGTAACCACGGAACCACGATATTCAGCGCAGAGCACGATAAACATAGTAGATGATAGTAGGTACTATCTAGTATCTGTTATTACCTAATCGCAAATCCACCATAGATATTATAAGATATATGCGCATATCAGTCTAATCACTAATCAGACAACAATCACGTATCGTTGTGTCCGTTGTCACAAATTGTCGGTACTCCATACTTAATAGGTATTTAATGGGGTCGAGGGAATTACACGCGAGTATGCGCAAGTGACACTAATGGTCCAATTACTTAAAATATGACATTATGACAATAAGTTATCAATTATCATTACCTTGGGTTCGAACGATATAGGATTTAAAACTTTTAACTTCTGGTTTTTATAATCGATAAGAATTATTATGACCAGTGACGAAATCACCTTTAGTGGGGCGAACGGCGGACACCCAGCCAAATGGATATTATACAATACATTTAGGGGCACAACTCAACCTTACTGCACCTACTTGAATTGATTTTAAAATGTAATATCTTTAGCCCCGGGGCATACAAATCCTAATAACTGCGGTATCTACTGACGAGGTATAACACATTTACTGTACACACGTCACACACCCAACTACCTCCCAAAACCACCCAACTTTGAGGAGCAATATCTCATCAACGGATTAACGAAAAATGAAAATTTGAAAGTAATAATTAATGAAAAAAATAGTTTTATTCAATTATGAAATTTTAAGTATAGGTTACCATTTGAAAATCAAAAGTTGATAGTGGTTTACCTAATAAATATAAGGGTGAAAAATATAAAAAAAAATATTCAATTCTAGAACAGCATAAATCTACAATTTTGAAAAAAAAAAATTTTGAAAAAAGTCAATACTTTTTCAAATAATGAGTGTTGTTTGATAAAAGAATCACCCTGTAGAAGAAGCCTTCTATTAAATGTTCAAGCTTTTTTACTCAACAGATAAAATTTTATTGATATTTATAGAAAAAAAACTAAAAAAAATGGAAATTGACAATGTCCGTAAGCAGCTCAAAATAAATCAAAATATTTGGAAAATATTATGGTGTATAGGAAATGCAATTATAAACATTCAGTCAAAATTGCATGTCCCTACGGTCATTTGTTTTAGAGTTACACCAAAAACAAAAATCGATTTTCTCGAAAACAAATTTCGCGTAAAAATTCCCGTTTTTCCATAATTTTTCTTTTGTTTTTCACGTCACTTTTGAAAACTACTGGGAAGTTTTTACTTTTGACCCCCATAGTACCCCCAACTAGATTCACTTTCCTATCAGAAAAGTTACTGTTGAATAAAATCCGAGCACTTTTACTGTCCCAAAAGGTGATGACAGACACTAAAAAAAAAAACACACATCATTGTAAAATCAATACATTCATCGTTCCACTCAGAATCTAAAATATATGAAAATAAACGGTTATAGTTATTATATTAATAGTTTTAAAATATCTATTCTATTACACCCTGTATATAGTTATTATAGTATTACCGAGGATTTTTCTGACGGCTTTTGAGCCCAAAATCCAAATTGTTGGTGAAAATAAACAATCATCTTCTACGTAAGTATGCAATATATTATATATATAGGTAATAAAAAAATAAGCATCCTTCAACGAATGCATTTTCGATGTCATGTGATCTGTCTGCAGTGGTGTATTTTCAATTTTTTTCTGGGGAGGGTCAAATAATTGCGAGTTATAACTACAAATTGTTGATCATTAGTGCTACCATACTATCATCCATTCCTGCCACAATCTCTTGTAAGCGGGTGTACGCAACAAGACAAACGCAGCATTATACAACATGTATGGTATCAGGGGCGTATACAAGGGGGGGGGGGATGTGGGGGTCAGATCCCCCCCCAATAGGCCTTTTTTTAAATTTTATAAAATAGTGTTCTTAATGACTTAATGTAAGGAAATTACAAGGAAAAAAAAATGGCAAGGATTTTTTGTAAATTTTTATTTTAACACATTCAACAATTAATTAAAAATAATTTACTTAATATTAATCAGTAATCATATATTTATTTCATATTCATATAATCGTATTATGTGATATTTGATAATATGTATATTATATATACAAGTATAATAAATTATTATAATATAATATAATATTATTATAAGATATTATAATAATATGTGGCAGACCAGCCACGGGCCGTCGCCAGTCGCCACCGTCACCGATATCAACGCGGCGGAGACGATGCCCGCATGTCCGTGCGTATAATAATACATTTTCCTATACATTAGAAAAAGAAATATAAAAATAGCTAAAAATAGCTTAAATAATAAATATTATTATCTAAAAACAAAAATCAACCACAAATATTATGTCAGTTGTACGAACAAGTCATAACTACATATAACTACTTGTAGAATTTAAAATAAAATGTATTGAATATATATATGTTTTATCATTTATTAGGTATTTAAATGTGCACATACCTAGGTTTAGGTATTTTTGTTCCATAATAATTTGTTTGCAACTGATCCCCCCCCCCCCCCCCCATACAAAAGTTATGTATACGCCACTGTATGGTATCCCGATTATTATAGCCCGATTTATCCTCTTAACGTGAATTATTATAAAATATATTGTTATATTTACGGTTGAAACGTACATTTTTAAAAGGCTGAAAAAAAATTATCGAAAAAGGGTCAAAACATCTACGGCACGTATAACGTTGAAAAAATCTATAGGAATTATCAACTTGAGCGACGACTCGTGTTAGGTATACGCGTCACAGAGCAACCGATTGCGCCTGCACGGACGGCGGCTAATGTACGTATAATATTTTGAAGGATTTAGTGACTCTTGCAACCAAAATATTGTACCTACAATCTACATAATGAATGGATTTTACTATTTTAGTATTTTATTATTTAGCCAAGCCCTCCCCCCCCCCAGCAGTGGTATTCTGTAACTCGATAAGTCGGTATCGACATAAGTCGTCAATGAGCATGTATAGTAATTAGTAGAATACCTATATAATATGATAAATATTGATAAGTATATAACGCTGTACTAGTGTTCAGTGTTCTAAATTCTAATGCAAGAATTCAGTAGGTATACAATATACATGTATAAGATTATATACCTATACTTGTATCGTATAAACATAAAAATATTTAATAATGTTGTATACCATTTTAAATGTATAATACCAAAGGTTAGGTATACATATAGGTACCATACAATTATGAAGGTAGTCAGTGGCGTATACATAACTTTTGTATGGGGGGGGGGGGGGATCAGTTGCAAACAAATTATTACGGAACAAAAATACCTAAACCTAGGTATGTGCACATTTAAATACCTAATAAATGATAAAACATATATAATATATTCAATACATTTTATTTTAAATTCTACAAGTAGTTATATGTAGTTATGACTTGTTCGTACAACTGACATAATATTTGTGGTTGATTTTTGTTTTTAGATAATAATATTTATTATTTAAGCTATTTTTAGCTATTTTTATATTTCTTTTTCTAATGTATAGGAAAATGTATTATTTATACGCACGGACATGCGGGCGTCGTCTCCGCCGCGTTGATATCAGTGACGGTGGCGACTGGCGACGGCCCGTGGCTGGTCTGCCACATATTATTATCTTATAATAATTTATCATACTTGTATATATAATATACATATTATCAAATATCACATAATACGATTATATGAATATAAAATAAATATATGATTACTGATTAATATTAAGTAAATTATTTTTAATTAATTGTTGAATGTGTTAAAATAAAAATTTACAAAAAATCCTTGCCATTTTTTTTTCCTTGTAATTTCCTTACATTAAGTCATCAAGAACACTATTTTATAAAATTTAAAAAAAGGCCTATTGGGGGGGGGGATCTGACCCCCACACCCCCCCCCCCCCCTTGTATACGCCCCTGAAGGTAGTTAATGACAATTATATTATGTAAATACAAAACTTATTTAAAAATAAAACAAAATTTATTAAGATACTGAATTAATATTTCACACATTTGAAATATTTTATTTTTTTAAATTTCATGAAATTTTCAAACACTAACCAAAACATATACTACTCGCCATGACAAAACAGTTGGTCAGTATATTTTGTCATGCTACTCGCAATCGTGTCACGCGTGTCGTGGAAAGAGGGCAAGGCGATCCCAGCGGGGTTGTGTGACGCGTATCGCTACGACCAAGATACGGCAACACGTGTACCATATTGACAGGGCGTTTGGCAAGGCCATCACGCCGACCGCCGACGTCAATATTCACACCTCGGGCGTGGTAAAAGATAAGACGCAAGCGTGGCGTGCTCATGCGATAATTTGGCTTTAAAATCGGCTGCACAAAAGTGGGTAAGTGGATGTCGCTCAGCTGTACAGTAGGTTACAAGTGGGTCACTGTAATGGATGGTGTTCAATTTGAATTCAATGATATAATATTATTGTATAAGAAAAACGATTCTGAGCGAAAACAGTCAGTCAAGCCTATGATATTACCAAATATATTTGACAATATTATTGTGAATAAAGTAATTTATATACCTATAATCTATTTACGTGGAAGCTTGTTTTAAATTTTCAATCCTTAGCTATTAAAGTTGAACATTTTATACATTTTTAACTACAAAATAATTATTAAGTTTTAAAATTAATAAACTTAGTCAAAATTCGAACTTTAAATGCTTATATAAAAAAAAGTGTGCCTATGTATTTATAATATTTTTCAAGTGGTATTGTAGTATTGTAACAATATATCAGGAGCCTTGCATTACAATTTTACGATTTTTTACCCAACAAATAAAATTTTATTCATATTCATAGAAAAAAAAACTAAAAAAACTGAAAACTGACAATATTCATAAACAGCTTAAAATATTTGGAAAATGTTATGGTGTATAGAAAATGCTAATATAAACATTCAGTCAAAATTTCATGTACCTACGGTCATTTGTTTTAGAGTTACACCAAAAACCAAAATCGATTTTGTGGAAAACAGATTTTCCGTAAAAATTCCCGTTTTTCCTTAAATTTATGTTGTTTTTCCCATCGTTTTTGAAAACTATTGGGAATTTTAAAATTTGACCTCCCGAATGCACCAACTAGATTCACTTTCCCATCGAATAAGATACTGTTGAAGAAAATAGAAGCAGTTTTACTGCCTTCCCAAACCGTGATGACAGACAGAAAAAAAAATTAAAAAAATGGATCATTGTAAAATCAATACATTCATCGTTCCACTCAGAATCTAAAATTGAAATTTTAAATTGTCCATAACCAACTTAAAACGAATAAAATCTTTTCTATGGTGTATAAAATAAAAATATAAGTATTTGAATAAAAGTATTCTTTATAAGTTTTCTTTACAACACTGGTTATCTCCCGCATAGTTAAAAAGTCCCAAAAAAAAAAAATCGTTAATTGAAAGCTGTATTAACAGGCAATGTTAAATTAAATGTTAGTATTTGTATTGTTTCTACAAAAGAATATGAGAGTTTAGATAGAATATCTGTTAGTGTTATTATCTCAGGATTAATTTCTTTTGCTTTAAGTAGGTTTAATCTATACTAACTTCTATATAATTTGTGATTGGATGATCCAAGTGAACAATATTATATTTTTTATAAGTTGTGGTGACTGGTGAACGGCAATGGTATAGTCAGGGGGTTTTTCGGGTTTTTTTTTTTTTATTTCATGAGGCCAATATTCTAGATCTATGACTGCTAGAGCCTAGAGGTCGACCACCACCCATTGACCCATAGATATTAATATATTATATTAAAGACAAATGGCCTCATCCATAATATATCTATGCCACCACCACCTATATTTTACATTTATAATGCAAAACCGTATGGTGTATGTAAGAATATGTCATATTTTATAGTCGAATAGTAGGTACTATAGGTATACCAGTTAAGTGATCGGCAATCAGCCAATAGTCTCATGAAATACCCTACCGCGCAATCATTGCATATTCATACCATATTATATGTATAGGTATACAGAATACATTGAAATTAAAGTAAAGATAACATAATATATTTTATGAATATCAATTCGTTTTACATTTACATCAAAATTTAAAATTTAAAACTTATACCACTATTGTAAATATAGAAGTTAGTATGTTATAGGTACACCGTACACGTGGCATGTAATACCAGGTAAAACATCAATATTAATTGACCGATATCTACTACATAAAACTGGATTATTAAGTACATTTTATTTTCAAAGCACCACGCTATATATTTTTTTTGCACTGGGGCCCTCAGAGTTCAAGATCCGGCACTGTTTGCGTAATGTCTATCACTCGGTCGGAACCTCTTAAGGGGGCTGCAGCTCACGTATTTTTCATACGTTTTAGACCAATAAGCGGTGGTAAATTACACATACTTCGGAATGTCCGATTTAAATGTTTTATACATGTTTGAATTCATTGATAAAATATCTAGGTTTCTTAGGAAGTCGATTTTCAATTTTCAATTTAAAATGACCTTAAAATAACCATTTTTTTTATAGAAATCCCATGAAATAATTGCATTACATTTGTATTTATTTTGGGCACATCTGATTTTAAATAAAAAAAGTGATTCCTAAGAAACATAGTCTAGAAGTTTATAAATTCAACCATTTTTTCGAAATTACAATCGGACTTCGGGAAGTATGATTAATTTACTACCGCTTTTAGTAGTTTTTATAGTCATGCAAACAAGAATATATTTCATTTTTCGCGATGTATTGACATGCGCGTGCGCGTGTGAGAGTAGTTTCCGGCGCGGTTGCCCGACTCGACGTGACAGCGATTCTCGGAAACAATTAGCAGATAAGGATTAGTGGATAGGTATACAAGAATAATTAATAGGCAACAATAATAATCAATAATAATAATAATATTTTTCCAAAATTAAATACAACCAACATAATATAATATAATACTACCTCTGAATCATTTTATTTGAACACTACACTCTGATCAGTAAAGTTGTCTGTGAGTTTCCGGTGGTTTGTGCTTTTTTTTCATTAATTTACAAAATGAAGGTAAGGACTGGCGTTTTGGGCGAAAAGCTAGGTGTAAGTTAAGTGCGCCTAGGTTAAAAAAACATCCATTGAACAATTTACAATCAAGATTGAAAAAAAGTGACATAGATCAAAGCTGCGATGATCAGGTAATTATATAAACAGATATAAAAATTACAATAATAAAAATATTCTAAAAAATTGAAGATTATTCACTACTTATTCATTATTCTTTTATTTTAATTGTAACAGGAAAAAACACATTTACTAGTGTCCGAAAATGTTTTGATAGATGATGTGAATAATATAGAACTTACTACTGAAACTAGGCAAGTAAAACTGTTTTTGAATATAAGTCACTGTAAAATTGGTAAATGATAGTTCTAGGAAAAAATAATTTATTAGGAAGGTATATTGTATATTATATTACATAATTATTAATTATGCACAACCATTATCATAATTAATAAATTGTATTTTAAAATTACTTGTATATTAAATTATTATATTAAAATGAGTTAGTAAAAGGTTAACAAAAAAATATTTTACTATTTATTATTATTATAACTTACTATAGGTACCTATGTAAGTTAATTATCACATGTACCGATGTACCTATAGTAAGTAAATTTGAGTATACAGAGGCACAGAGCAATTAAAACATATTATTTGAAAAAATTACTATTTAATAATAAAATATTTTTGTTTTATAATTTTTTACGAACTAATTTTAATTAAATATTTTTATTTCTATTTAGTTATTAATATGTATTATATAATTTTTTCTCGGACTTTTTTTCCTTTCATAAAAATATATAAGTTGTATTAAAATTTTTATAATTTTGAATAAAAGCTACAACATGAACAATTCTTTAAAAATTACCAAAAATGCAAAAAAAAATATAAATTACATAATAAAAATTCATATACAAATGTGCGTATTATCAAGAATAAGTATCATAGTTACTGTAGATACTTGAAAATTTCACTGAATGTTTATATTAGCATTTTCTATACTCCATACAACTTTGAAAATAATTTGACTCTTTTTGAGCTGTTTATTGACATTTTTAAGTTTCAAAATTTCAATTATTTAGTTTTTTTTTCTATAAATATCGATAAAATTTTATTTGTTGGGTCAAATCAGTTTGGAAAATTAATACAATACTCCCGATATATTGTGACAATAACAGTTGAAAAATATAAGCATTTAAAGTTCAACTTTTGACAGAATTTACCTTAACCACACAAAAGTTCGTTAACTATCTGGGCCCTGTTAATTTTAAATCTTTGCTAATAGATGTGAAAAGAAATATTTTTATTAATCGTTTATGATTCGGTATTACAAAATCTAGTATAAGAAACATTTGTATATTTTTTCTTTTGTTCTTATTATTCGTATTATCATTTATTTAATTGTGTAGTTTAATTCAATCACGTGACTCGCTTCATCCACCACAAGCTTAGCTTAAAGGTGTAGGTAATTTTTATTATTTCCCTTAATACTTTGTATCATTTTTTGTTAATAACATAATATAATAAAAATCTTCTTTAATAAAAACAAAAAAACAAATCAATAAAAAGTCAATGCCAGTACTTATACCGTGGTATAATAATATGATGTACCCGCTAGGGCGCTAGCTACACAAAACGAAATACAAAACTTTGTGCGTATTACCATGAACAAATAAACAATAATAAATTCATGGCTAAATATATATTTACAACAGTTTCATACAATGATACATAATTTTTAGATTAAATACATTTAATAATACAACATTTAATAATACATAATGTGTAGAATCATAATGCGCAGTCTCAGATAATACATGGTTTTTAGACAGCAGTCTCATATAACAATACATAATTTTTAGACAACAGTCTCATTTAATAATACATAATGTGAAGAATCATAATGCGCAGTCTCATAATATAATACATGGTTTTTAGACAGCAGTCTCATATAACAATACATAATTTTTAGACAGCAGTCCCATATAACAATACACAATAAAACATAATTTGGAACATAATTTATAACAATATAGCCGGTAAATTTGACCGCCATATTAACTGGAGAAAAGACAAATTTAATGAGGGCAAACTATAATGCAATATTGCAATGAACGATAATTACTAAACGATATTCACTAAATCACATAGGTACAACGTGGTTTGAGAGTGCTGCAACAGGAACATAAAGACGCTGACTTAGCTGCAAGAAAAAACGAAGCGAAAAGGAGCCGAAAGCTGTGCAAAACTAACATATAAAAAAAATCAGGCACCGAGAACTAATACAATTTAATATTTATTCGAAGAAATGACGGAGCCCGACAAACTAAACACGCGGCGGAGAACGGCAGTGTACAATGTAATACAAAGTACGTATGCGAAAAACAGCGTGCACGAACGGACCTAAAAGCGGGGGCGAAAAACGTCGGACGGACTACTGGCGAACGCGCTCAATAATTAGGTTATGTTAAAGCTATATAGTAATTTAACGGTGTCGGACGAATAATAAATTGTCCGGCGGAAACAACAGGTGGTGCGTTTCGACCGGCCTGGCACCATCATGCGGTACGCCAAAAACTGCAGGTTGACGGGCGGCCGACGGCGGAAACTGCTGCAGGTACCACTGTGGCGTACAACGGTGATGGAAGGGGAAAACTTGGTGAACATTATTCTATGTCCACGAGGGTTTGACAGATGCAAACCCTGCGTGCCACGTTCACCAAGGATTTCCAAACGAATCTTTTCGTTCTCTTCCACGCAGACCTCCGCCGACCAACAGACCGCGCTGCAGGGTTTTCCGGGAATTCCGCGGGTACCGGCGGGTCAGACTTCACGCCACCGTACACGGGCGACTGGATTTGTAGCTCAATAGACGACCGGAAATGTTCACGCCGCCGTATCGGTAGCTGCAGGACAGGCGTGGGAGTGATCCTACGATCGACTGCCAGGTCCAGCGCGTCAATCAATGAGATTTCCCCAGGTGCGTCCGTCTTTGATATCACACAAAAAGTTGCAGCAGGCTCCGATGATGGTGCAATTATAACTACGTCCTGCTGGTACACGGGTGAGTTAATTATTCTCAATTCCGGTGACGACCGGGTACTCTTCTTTGCGGCGTGTCCGCTGTGCAGTAACGATGACTTGACCGCGGCTGTGTTCTTGAGGTCAACTGCCAAATCCAGAACATCTACTATGGACCGACCCTCGTTATTGGCATACGACTGTTGGCATACGACAGTTCTCGATGTGGCGTCCATCTCTGTATATATATGACGTGTAAACGGACGGCGAACAGGATGAGAGCCAAACACTTAATGACGGGTTTCAATAAACTATTTGTTACCGAAAAAAATAAACTATAGTAGTAGACAGTAGTATTATATTGTGGCCAGTATAGTTTGCTTGTGGCCAGCTAGTAAGTAGCAAATAGTTACAATTAAATCATATACTCAAACAATATATTTTTATCAAGTAAAACCTACGAATGTTTTAAAAATGCTACCGGTTTCGGCGTAATCGGAATCGTATTACATTTTTACATGTACCTATTGTACCTATAATACGGCTATGCATGATTTAGATTAACGAAGTCTAGATTTAATATCTACAAACTTTTTTTAAACAATTATATTTATTATTTGTAGATATTTTAGAAGCATAATATATACGAGATAATTTAATACAATTGTAAGTACGCGCCTATCAAATAATGTTGACGTGGAATGCTAATTTCTTCTCAGTAATAATACAAATATTATGTTGATACTTCAAAATGATGTATCATGATACTGACCAACTCTGAAAATTAGTAGGTAATTACTAATCGTGAGTACGCGAAAAGCAAAAAATTAATTAATATCTAGTTGAATCTATATTATACATATATGTTTACCTAATATTATATACCTATTACCTAGGTAAAGTTATTGAACTCTATATACTACTCTATGTACTATATACATTGTCAACTAAATAATGTGCAGTTAATTTTTTTAACATTTGACAATTTTGCAATACATTTTGATAGATTTGCCAAAACTCAAAAGTCAAAAGTTATGAAATCTAAATCAATTGTTTTTATATTTTTTCTAGCTTACCTATAATTATTTAATTTGTGTGTTATCAAGTATGTGATTGAAATACGCATAGACGTAGAACCAAAATTTAATTTTAATAAAATATCTGAAGATTGTAATCGCATCAAGAATGTAGCAATTCAGTTAGCTAAGTAAAATTGCATTAAATTATATAAAATAAATATAACCTAGTTTATTTTATACATTGTGTACATTGTACGTATAGGCAAAAGTTTATTTAAACGTTGAGATTTCAATTGTATGAAAAAAAGTAAATACGTTTGTTCTAATTATATGTTAACAGAAAATATATTAATACCAATATTATGATAGTGGTTTAGGTAGGTTCATTTACCAGCATGTTTGTTGGTTGCAATGAATTAATACATTTATACATATATAAGTAATGTTATCTGAATTAGATTTCTACTAAGATTTGCACGTTTATCGGTTAATTGTTTTTATCTTATATACTTAGTATGCACCTACACCATTTACGTTTAATGTTTCATTTCAAGTCATATTAAATATTTTGACATTCGTCCATATTCCACTGAACAAGTGTTTCATTCAAGAATCATGATACTTCGATTCATAATTAATTTTTGTATTTCTTAATTCTTTGCGTTCTGTACAATTAAGGTTAGTACATAAACTGGTATATATATATTTTTAATAATTTTCGTATAGAATTAATTTGTTTTTAGTTTTGTAATAAAGAATTTAAAAAAAAAAATGTTAAATTAATATTATCTTAATCATTTTTCAAATTATCAATCTTAAACGTTAAAATATATTCTATGTTTTTATTAAACTATTGTCTATTAATCGACAATAAAAATAAAATTTCATATTAAAATATTTCGACCGGGGCATGGCAGAAACCTACGGGTGCCCCATTAGAAATTCTGCCAAACACAACACACACGTGTAAAAACCCTACCGTTACAAACCCTACTACCTACAATCATAAAAACCCCACAATCAGCTAATGGCCATAGTCGCCGGGCTTAAAGATAAAAAAAAAAAAACCACTGAAAACAAAGTCTAGGAGTCTTAGGATTAAACAATGCCCAATAAGTTGTCAACAAATTTATTGGATATATCCCATAAGAGTCTGTTATGGTTATGCAGCTAACTTTAAGAGGGTGAGAACTTTGGGGATGTGTTTTTTAAACAGAAAATGGTGTGAAGTTGGTACTAATTTAGTAGGTACTTATACATGGTGTATATTGGCCATAGGCCTTACAATTATTATGTGTGTGTTAATATTATTGTGACGGTAAGCAGTTGATCGTACATATCAATGTGTAGTTTGTATTATATACAAATGTTACATGTAACATATTTATATTTATAATTATTATACACTGTTATTCATCAGTTTTTTAATTATATAATTTCTATACTTCAGGACATATTAGAGTTTATTGAAAATCCACCACATGGAGTAATATACTTTACATTTGGATCCGTGTCATCAATGTCAACCCTGCCAAAGCACATTCAACAAACATTCATTAAAGCGTTTTCACAAGTTCCTCAAAGAGTGATGTGGAAGTATGACGGTGAAATATTAGTGGCTTGCCTGAAAATATAACTACGAGAAAATGGTTCCCACAACGAGATATTCTTCGTAAGTTACCAAAATATTAAATTCATCAAAGGAAATATAAGTTATCATATAATAATTACACTTTAGTTCATCCAAATGTAAAGTTATTTATAAGCCACGGTGGCATATCTGGAGTGCACGAAGCCGTAGACGCTGGAGTCCCAGTTCTCGGATTCCCTCTTTATTATGACCAACCAATAAATGTGGGTAATTTGGTGGACGCAGGAATGGCGTTTTCGATGGACTGTTGATAAGATTGCGTTTTTGGAGAAAATGAACGAGCTCATAAATAATAAAAAGTAAGTGAATTTAATAAAATAAAATTAATTCCCCTTTGATCTGTACACTATCATCGCCCTAATTATTCTTACTTACCTAGTTCTATAAGTGGATTCTTTTTGTATACATTATTTATATTTTTTATGAATGGTTTTACTATAATAGCTATTATATAATAATAATATTCAGTCGTTCGTTCCAATTACCATGTTAATTAGGTACCATTAATAAATCAATAACAGGTCGTATTCATTTTAATATAAAATAATAAATAAACACACAGTATATATAATATTTATCTTAATTTTAATTTCAATATAAAAATAATATTTTTGGTTACAGTTCAAAATAAAGAATAATTTAGATTCAAAATCAAATTGAACTATTCATTTAAAAAAAATACTTTCTTATTCGTTAGGTATCTTTAAAAACCAGTTTTATATATATTACATTTTAGACGTAAAAGTTCTTATTAAGCAAAAAAAGTTTGACTTAAGTTGCATTTTTCGTAATTTAAGCACCAAATGCAAATTTAAAATTTTTAAATACTTCATTTTTGAAACTTATTGATTCAAAATAAATTTTCTGAGGCTATATTAGGTAGCCTAAGTATATATTAATAATAGACTGATAATCTAGTTTGAGTTATGAACCCTTCATACGAAAAACTAGTAACGTAATGAATGAATAAATACACTTCACCCAGTAAGGTTTCATTGTGGTATAAATAACATTATAACGACACCCAAATCCCCCCCACCATGACTTATTTTTTAAACTGACGAAACATATTTATTTACTTGTTTAATTATATAAATATTATTATTTATAGATACTAATGTACTAATATAGTACATTAAATATTTTATAGAAACAACAAATACAAACCCAAATCCCATATGGTAGCTGTAAATAAGATAATATTACTTCGTAACACGGTTATAGTATATTATAACCATGCTTTGTAATAAACACTAATCACTATTGCAATATTGCACAAATATATTGAAACAATGCAGCTTAGCTCGATTTTTGGGAATTTTTTTCGGAAACATATAGATGTATTTCAACGAGTTAAGCACAAGCACAATGGCGCAATTAGAATTTGTAGATCTAACTTAGGTTTTAACATTTTGAAGTTCGGTAGCGTATTTTACGCATACGTAAATCATTCAAATCTTTATATTTCAACGTGTTAAGTACAATGGTGCAATCAGAATTTGACGGTCGGGTTTAGTTTCAAGGTTAGGTTAGGTTAGGTTAACCTAACCTTTTGAAGTTTGCAATTTTGAGTATTTTACGTCTACGCAGATTATTCCACAAATTTACACGAAAAAGTACATTTTAAGACTTTATTAAATATGTAGTATGTAATTATTTATTTTAATGTATGCATGCATTTATATATGTATCTACTTATACATTATACAAATTACAGATCACAATGGTTGAACTGAGAGGTTTTTATGATATAAACTAACATTTTTTTGGTGTGTGTGTGGGGGGGAGGGGTAAATGTTTTAATCCACCCCCACAACCATAACTAAAATTAGGTACGCCACATAAATAGTTTTGATTGAAAAAAGCACTGTAGACCAAAAATCTGCAGTTCTAAAATATTATGCATATTGTGTACGGTTTTCTCAGATTAAACGGGTAGATAAGTACTCTGAAATCTAAATATAATATAAAGTCACGTGTGATAGTTACTATATTTTAATTCAATATCAAATATTATATTCTTCCTGTGTTTTATTAAATACTATAACATAAATACGTAATTGTCATAAGATGAGCGCCATAATAAAAATAAATAAAATACCTATTCATAAAAGATTACCACTGCCCACTGGTGACATGTTTTTTTTTTTGGGGGTAACCCGCGGCAACATAGGCCATTGGGTGTGGGGGAGGGCACTGTAGGTTTTTATATTGGGTAGGTTGGTACACATGTGTGTTGTGTTTTGGCAGAATTTCTAATGGGGCACCCGTAGGTTTCTGCTGTGCCCCGGGTGGGGGGATGGCGGCACTTGTTCTCCGGACACCGTGACTTGCACGGAGAAAAATGCCGCCCGGTGGACGAGGATCGAACTCGGACCGGCTGTGCCGAATCCGTCGCGATAGACCGCTCGGCCACCTCGTTAATCGAAATTATTACCTAGTCACTCATTTAAACTTGGACTAAACGACTCGCCACTTTGTACACTTTGCTCACTTCATCCTAATGAGGATATAATATGTGACCTTCCTCATGCCTCACTGCCCTGCACTCCGACTTAAAAGACTAATTCTTTTCAACACTCTTATGTCTCTTAATATTCCCATCAATCTTTTTTCCATCTTAAACTCTAATTCTGAAACAGCTATCAAAACAATAATTGCCTTCATACAGGAGGCTGGCTTTATTATATAGCATATATAAGTACTTAATTTTTTGTTAATCTCAATTTTATATTGTTTTATTCTTACTATGTAATTGTTAGCCACATCATAGTCTATACTAGCGGCTTTTAAATAAAAAAAAAAAAAAAAATGCAATTATTTCATGGGATTTTTATAAAAAAAATGGTTATTTTAAGGTCATTTTAAATTGAAAATTGAAAATCGACTTCCTAAGAAACCTAGATATTTTATCAATGAATTCAAACATGTATAAAAAATTTAAATCGGACATTCCGAAGTATGTGTAATTTACCACCGTTTATTGGTCTAAAACGTATGAAAAATACGTGAGCTGCAGCCGCCTTCATGACACCGACTCAATAATGTAAACGCGACGAACAATGCGAATGCGCAATATAGTGACATGCGGACGTGTCGCAAACAACTGCAGCATATTATGAGCACTGCACAGTGCAGCGCGAACAAAGTACGGAACAAAAACGAACGCAAAGCACAAACAATTAATATTATATTATTACATATTATTATATAAACTCGGCGGCAACACTCGGTACACGGAATTAAACGCGCCGCAACACTATTTTTTTTTTATTAGCAGTTATTTTGGATAAGATATCGAACCAGTCAAGAACAGTGGCCCACTGTCCTCCAGGACAGTATAGACTACTGGACCAGTCCAGCCCTGTGACCACAGGGCGCGCTGTTGCTATCCAAGGTAGGCGGAGAAAAAGCCCAGAAATATCAACAATTGATAGAGCAAGTTTAGCCAAACTTGCACTAGGTGATTTAAATAAAATGGAAGAAACTTATTTTGGTGATATGGAATACTCAAATAAATTAATTGATTTCAATCAATTGAATATCGAATCAAATCTAAATAATACCACTAATTTATATGTTTCTGAAATAAAAGGTCGATGTAAACAAAGTGAAACAATGCCCACATCAAGATAATAATATATTGGATATAAATCCACAATATGATTTCGAAATACAACAATTGAAAAATAATTTCAATTCAATTTTCAATTTGGTCATAACTAACAAAGATTTTTCAATGCTAAATAAAAAAAAAACTAATAGTAATTTGGCAAAAGAACAAACGCATGCTCAGTTATAAACTCTTTTGTGAATTTGTTTAAGCGGAGCACAAAAAAAAATATAAGTGTACAACTAACTGCAATCGCACGTCAAAGATAGAGCTGGACTCACTATAAAGGATCAAAACGTATTCAAGCCCATCTCAAATCGAAACAATTCAATAAAAAAAAAAAGAAAGTCGAAAGAAATTTAGGAGCAAATATACCAGCAAAGAAGCTCAATGCAACAAAATACCATTAACATTATAATTTTATACAATAATATTATGTACAGCCTGATTAAAATATTTTACGTATATAATTATTATTACGTATTATTATTATTATTATTACAAACATTATAAGATAACTTAACAATATATTTTATATTAATAGGTTAATGACAATTTTATACCACAACCCTGTATGATGTAACACGTATAGGTACTCAGCCTGATTTTATTTAGCTCAATAATTTATGTAAAATTTAATATTATATAATATTTTGTTTTTGGTGTTTGTATTAAAATGACAAACCTTATGTTGGTTCAGCGCCTCGAGCTGAATCAGATTAGGATCGGGAAATACGCCACCCGGTGAATAAATCATGCTCGTCGGTGATTAATTTATTTTATTTCATTTTTAAATTAACTATAAAAATATATACTTCAAATTATTATTATAAAGTTTTGTTGACTCATATTTTTATAGACCAAAAATAACATAATAATATTATTTTGACGAATTCAATATGCGGATTATATACTAAAGATAAATAATACTATCATATTTTATACACATTAATCATAGAGTTAATTTGCACCATATGGTTTATGTATAATTTATATACTCTATATATATACTTTCAGTATATTTATGACATGTTATTCATTGCTCACACCAGTTACACCACACGCTTAGACTGCAAGTTACACGACGGCGGATCATCGTTTTTACACATTTAAAAACGTTCGGGAAACTATTGATGTAAGTGTCTTACCTATACTAATATACATATAAGTAGTTATAATATATTGTTAGAAGATTAAGTAAGATATATAATAGGTACATACTTCATATTAAATTATTATGATGTCGAATAAACTATAAAGAACGGAATCGTTACGTAAATATTCATATTATTTTTATTTCTATTAAAATAAGTGAATTTGGCAATTCGCATTATTTAAAAATATCTTATTAAGACTAAGTCAATAAGTTTACAACATATTATAACTGCAAAAATTTGGAATTAATAGTGGAACGACATTTTTATATTATATTATCTACACGTATAAAAAAATGATAAATGTAAAAAAATATAAGTAAATAATAACTTATTTTTAGTAACGATTTTAAAGAAATATTTTTGTATTTTTGGTACATAATTATAAAAATAAATTCTCTATTATAACCATCTTAAGTGTTGAGCGTTAACTGACAAAAATATGCTCAGCTGAACCCGTCTTCGCTAACTGATTTATCGTACAAACTGGAGGATGAATTTTTAGGAAAACGCAATCAGTAAATCCGGTAAACGGGATTTTCTACCTGACTTCCAATTACCAGAACAAACGTCATCCAGATTCATCGACAGATTTATCCGTTTGAAAACTACATATTGGAACAGAGGATACGCAGTAGTTTTGCTTGGACTTATAGGTAAATGAAATTGTAGTATATGTTGTCGATAAGAATTTATTCCATCACTGACGATTTGATGTACAACTTAATACTATTAATAAAATATGGCTTTGTGTTAGCTGCCGACATTCTGGTAATGTTCAGTTGTCTTCAACCGTCTACCAGCAATAATTATCATTTAAACATTATTATTTTAGTAGTAAAACGCGCTTAATGTTATATGGTACCGGTGGTACCTACTGATTTGTTAATTTGTTATAACCCCGCCACCCAGGTTTGTCTAGTCGCCATCCATAATAATATAAATATATTTTCGCGTTAATAATTCGACGGTTCTTAGATAAAATGTACAACGACTACCTAACATAGGTATTTAATACATAATATGGGTATTGGGTAGTTTAAAAACCAATAATAAAACCTATTTACCGATTGAACATCAAACAGTATAATATTAAGTATAATATTTGGAAGTTTAAAATACCTATACTATTGAAAACAATTTTTTCAAATTCTAAAATTTTTTTTGTGCTATACTTAAATAGTGTCCTAGCCGTGACGATACAAAAAAATCAAGAATTTTAAAAAGCGATTTTTGAGTATATATTTAAGAATTCCAAAAATCAAAATTTAAATAAATACAATTTCAAAAATGGGAGTGAGCATATTTGATGAATCACCATGTAATCTGTAAAATACAGACTTAGAAGTTAAGAACTACTGTCAAATGTCAATAGCAAAATTCAATAATATACTGCTAAAGGAACGTTATAAATGTTGTTTTCTGAGTTTTTTTGTTATTATCTACATACTATATTATATATTCTGAATTGAATTAAAATATAGTTTTTCGTCGTCTTATTTAAAACTATTTAAATGTAATTTAAAAAAATATATAAATATAAGTTTGGTTGTTAACTGTTGTATTATTGTTTACGGGCTGACAAAACATTAAATGAAACAGTTTTGAAGTAATCAAAATGTGTTCTTCTGATTATTATACCTATAAGTCGATTTATATATTATATTTAATCATCTTTTATCTTTTACAAGACTGTACATTTCCCTGGTATTTGTACTTTTACTGTAGCATACATAATAATTAATAATATATGTGTGCTGTGTGTATGATAAACTAATTTTTTTATAGGATTATTTATCACGGCGCTTCAATTGAGCATATTTTATAATTTTATTTGGTTTTTGGCACTAAAAAATCAAGTGAGTGACTGTTAGTCCAATAATTGTTTTTAATGATAACAATAGGGTTAGGATTTTATAGCATTTTCATATTTCTTATGGGATGCTTAAGAAATAGCAGAGTAAGCTAAAAATGTGTTTCATATAATACAGAGAACTCAAATTAAAAATGTTATTTTGCGATTTTTTAGATATTAGGTAGTGCTATTTTTGGACTTTTTGAGATGTTTTGCATTTTTACCTGTTTTTGAATCAAAATTGGTCATAATTTATGAAATTTAATTTTAGTAGATGTATTTTTACATTTTTGTCAATCGAATTGTCAAAGTAAATATTATAATTATTATAGATATTAAGTAAATAGACCAATTACGTGGCCGCACTGAATGCTGATGCGACGTGAGCAACGCCGTGCCGTTCATAGTTTCGTATTATTTGGTTCTAATTTTAAACTTTTCCTATCTGCTAATTTTTGGGGATAAAAGTGTAAAACTATTAATTAATAAATTTCTGCTTTATATGGCATATTTTATTGTTTTTATTGCATATTTTTAGCGCATATTTATGCAATTTGAAGTGCTATAAACTCGCAACCCTGTTAATAAGTAAAATAACCTACTCATACATTTATACATTTAAATAATGTTATATTATAATATTCCAGATTGAATTTTCCCATTATGATTGCTTGTCTTACGCTACGTATGGATATTATATTGGTGTAATACTAGGTGGTTTATTAGTCACTGTTTATCCGGCTCACAAGTAATCGAGTACTCCAATAAAATCGTTAATCGTTATAATACGATAAATTGATATCTATAATAGGGCTAGGATTTATATTTTAAATACAATATAAATTATATAATATATGTATAGCCATTATATATAGTAAATTAATTTATTCAAATTCTTGAGATTTTAACTTATATTGATACAAAGTACAAACCTATGCACATTATATAACCTATACGGGCTATAAGTTATATTATAAATAGTTAATATAGACTACAGTTAATGACTTAATTATATTTTACTGATATTAGATATATACTGTGATAAAAAATACGAACGTCTCTCCAGCACCACCCATTCAAAAATTTTACAATTTTTTTTTACAGGAAATTAGCATGTAATTAGCATGAATTTGCATGACTATCGCCAAAATTTGCATGACAAAATATACAACTCTATGACAAAAAATGATGTGCGGAGCTGGAGAGACGTCTCACCAGCACCGCCCAACGTAAAAATTTAAAAATAATAACAAACTCGATATACCAAAATGTAGCACGTGATTAGCACGAATTTGCACGATATACCCCGAAATTCGCACGTGTCTGGTTCGCGAACAAACCACGTTCGAATATTTCGCGCGTCTCGCCAGCACCGCCCAAAATGGAAATTTTGCGAAAAGCAAAAAAATGTTTATGCCAATATTTAGCACGTGATTAGCACGAATTTGCACGATATACCCCGAAATTCGCACGTGTCTGGTCCGCGAACAAACCACGTTCGAATATTTCGCGCGTCTCGCCAGCACCGCCCAAAATGGAAATTTTGCGAAAATCAAAAAAATGTTTATGCCAATATTTAGCACGTGATTAGCACGAATTTGCACGATATACCCCGAAATTCG
The DNA here is from genome assembly GCF_019925205.1 of Metopolophium dirhodum. NCBI lineage: Eukaryota > Metazoa > Arthropoda > Insecta > Hemiptera > Aphididae > Metopolophium > Metopolophium dirhodum. The sequence continues at coordinate 34,495,664 of NC_083565.1, read as the reverse complement.
CACGTGTCTGGTCCGCGAACAAACCACGTTCGAATATTTCGCGCGTCTCGCCAGCACCGCCCAAAATGGAAATTTTGCGAAAATCAAAAAAATGTTTATGCCAATATTTAGCACGTGATTAGCACGAATTTGCACGATATACCCCGAAATTCGCACGTGTCTGGTCCGCGAACAAACCACGTTCGACTATTTCGCGCGTCTCGCCAGCACCGCCCAAAATGGAAATTTTGCGAAAATCAAAAAAATGTTTATGCCAATATTTATTAAATTTTCATTTTCCATTATTTTTTAGTTTTATTTCTAGAAATGTTAATAAAATTTTATTTGTTGGTTAAAAAAGCTTGAAAATATAAAATAGAAGGCTCCTAGTATATTGTTTCAAAGGTAGATGAAAAATATTAAAAATATTTAGTCACAGTTTTTTTTTATAAGCATTTAAAGTTCAGAAATCACGAAAGTTAGCAAATTATTTTGAGTTGAGGATTCGTAAAAATTTTTCTTTTTAAATCTAAGATTTTAAAATGTAATACAAGATTCCTTATAAGATTATCTACCTTTATCAAAAAAAAAATGTGTACGAGAAAGTCAAATTAAAGTTTTATGAGCGTTTGAAATTCAAATTTTTACAACATTTAATATTTACTCGATTTCTCATGTAGCGATTTCCTTATTTTGTTGTAATTCAAAATCGAATAACTGTAGATACATGAAAATTTCACTGAATGTTTATTATATTAACATTTCCTACACACCATACAATTTTAAAAATATTTTGACTGTTGTGCCAAAAAGTGTAAAAATTGTATACAAGGCTCCTGATATATTGTTACAATAGCAGTTGTAAAATATGAAAAATACATTGGCACAGTTTTTTTTATAAGCATTTAAAGATCAAATCTTGACAAAATTTATCAAAATATCGAAAATTATCAATCATTGTAATTAATAAATTATAAAATGTTCAGTTTTTATAGCTAAGGATTCAAAATTTAAAACAAGATTCCATGTAAGTAGTTTATTCTGTTACCAAAAAATCAAAATAATACACAAGCACAGTTTATTTTTATAGTAATTTTAAGTACAAATTTGGACGAAATTACATATTAAAAAACCTAGAATAACTATTTTAGTTATTTTGTTGTGATTGTATAATATTATTCGTGGTTACTTGAAACTTCTAAAGTGTACTATTATATATCTATGATAGTATCACGGTTTGTTGTTGATGTATAACGCGTTATAAGTACCTAATGGATATTGTGATATGATTAATTTGGAATTTAGTATAGGTACCTATTATAGGTCAATTTTTTTTTTAATACCATAAATATGTATAATATGTCTTAAACCTAGACTGACATACCGTCTCCGCTCAGAATCGTTTTTCTTATACAATGATATATCATTAAATTAAAATTTAATACCATGCATTATACAGTGACCCACTTGTAACCTTCAGTACAGCAGAGCACCTTTTTATCAATATTTTCACTGTAGATTGAATAATTGTTAAGTTGATAGAGCTAATTATTTAACAGTGGTAGACTTAATATAATGCTCATGTTGGATCCCTTGTTTTTAATTTGGTTAGCTCGTAGGTAGTAAAATATTTGAATGTTTTGATTAAAATAGGATATATTATATCTAAAATAGTTTAACTTGAATCATCTCTAAGGTTTAATACGATCATGTTATTGTTTGGGTGTGATTGTAATATGATTTGTACCGTGGTATGACGGGTGAGCTGGGGAATTCCAAACAGAAGTTCATCGATATCCCATCGTATTATTGTTATTGCTCATTGCCTATTGGCCAATAAAAATAAACTGCGCTACTAATATTGCTACTGTATTATCATTAACCATTTTTAGTATCCAGGATTTTTTAAATTCATTATTCCGATTTCACCGTTGTTGAAATAAACGTTGTTTCCACGCCGTTATGAGTTTGGTTATTTAGTTTGCACCTAATAGTTAGTTTATGTATAATTTTTCTCTATTAATTCATTACTACCTGAATAATGGCGGGTCGAAAAACAGTTATCCCGTCTCATCAAATTGTGGAAGCAGTTCTTAAGTTTAAAGACCGTATAATAACTGAAGTCAATGGTGAAAAAAGTAAGTAGACCTAAATTTTTATAAAAACTTACAGTAATAATCAATTTAATACTAAATTAAATTAATTGACGTAGTAAATTATAACTTTATTGTGTGTATTCACTAATATGTAGGGCTCGGTAGTTATATAGATGTTAAAAAATTAAAAATATGCTTGAAAAAATGTGAAATATGAAAAACAAATTTAAGTATTTAATATAGAAATTTAAAATTATTCAAAATTCCAAAAATACCACTTTTTGTAATTAATTTTCACTAAAAGAAATAAAAGATTGATAAATAATTAGGTATATAATATTCAAATATTTGAATTTTTAAATTTTTTTGTGCTGAACAAATAGTTTTCATCGTCGTGGCGTGAGCTAACCTTAAGTAAAAAAAAATAAAGCGGCGGCACGACAGTGTATATTATTATCTCGAAGCAGGAGTTGCCCATTTCAACATTGTACATTTTGGTGTTTTTTTTAACCGGACCTAACTAATTATCTACTAAATCAATATATTTCTAATAAATTGGAAAAATTAGAAAAATCGTGCAGATGATCTTTTTGAATAAATCATCAAAATAGTACTGTTAGAAATTACGTTATTAAAGGAAATGTGCAAACTTTTTAATGAGAAATTATAATGAAATCTGGAATCACGGCGGCCGCATCTCGCATTGTCGTGCCGACTGATTCCCCCACTCAATTTCATGTACGCGACGCATTTCATTATTGCTCTTTCACGACTTCACGTATATTTTAACTTAGATTCTCGCCACTACCTATACGTAGCTATGGATTATTTGTTTCAATTCGTTATAAACTATATCGCTTCATTGAATTACATTATAGCTTAAATTTTTTATATTTTATTTAATGTAGTTTGTTAAATTGTAATTAATACTATAGTATTACACTATTACCTAGTGTGTTATACTGTTGATAATTATTCCTATGTTCGTACCTATATTATGTTCGTACGATAATATATTGGTATTATTTAATTATAAATATGCCAAACAAAGTGTACAAAGAAAGAATAAAAAATAAAGAAAAGTACTTATTGAATAAAAAAAAGAATCTTAGTGATAAAATAAATTTCCCAAAAATACTGTTGTCTTGACAATTTTCTAAATTAATGGTTATATCACAACTCAGTGCAAAAAACGGAAGAGTAAAAAAAACAGATCTTTAAGTACTGTAACGATGTGATATCATAAATAAATTCTAAGTAAATTGAATAAAAAATATACTTATTTTGTTTCAATAATTTATTTACTCGGTGAGAAACTATATGACGTAAACTTTATACGACACAGCACACGAAATAACGTGAATAAAATAAACAAAATGCATTAGAAAATCAATGTAATTTAAAATATTATATTATAATGGACATTTCTGCTCAAAATAATTTCTCGCCAAGTAAATAAATTATTAAAACAAAATAAGTGTACTTTTTATTAAATTTACTTAGCATTGATTTATGATAGCCGATAGGTATCACATCCTTAAAGTGCTTAAAGATCTATTTTTTTTTACTTATCCGTTTTTTACACTGAGTTCGACGTAATGTATAATTTTATTGTATTCTCTTAACATTTTTTATTCAAATTACCTTTTTCCATATAGTTCGTTCTATAACCAAAAAATACAAATAATATTACCTATATAAACACAGTTATTGTTTACACAAATTTTAAGTTAAATTTGGACGAAATTAGGTAAGTACATGAAAACCTAGAACACCGATTTTAGTTATTTTGTTGTAATTTAAAAATATTATTCGTTGGTAAATGGTAACTATATACTTGAAACTTTTAAAGTATATTATTATATTCCATACTGACATAAAATACAATTTTTTCAGAAAATTAATTTTAACCTACTCGTAAAATAAATTTCTGTTTGACCAATATTAATATACCATCCAATATGGTTAGTGTGATAAAATATTATGTTTCAAATTTTCAACCCTAATATTATTTTAATTTTGTATTTTGTAAATTGAGTTTTTTCCAAAGAATAATCAAATAAAATACATTATTATTAATATGAAATAAAAACAACAAGAATATTGTGATTATAATTATTGTATACAGAATTATCATTTATGCTAATTTATTCTTAAATAATAATAATACAAAATATATATTGTATATTATACTTCGTACCGTGAGTAGGCTATTATTATTGGAGGGTTGTGCAAAAATAAGGATTTAAACAAAATTCATAATTTGACGTAACATTTTACAAATATTCTTTTCAGAAATTATTGTAGCTACTGACACTGTTTGGAGTGATATAAGCATTTATTTAAATAGTCTTATGAGTAAAAGTGCTATTCACACTTTTGTGTATAAGGGACGCCATGAGATAAAAGAAAAGCTCGGATTTTGTTCTAGTCCCAAGATTGATCCACCAGAAGCCATCTTTAATTCTTCCACAGAATATGGTCGGTATTACTTTTTACACGTATTATTCAAATATATTACTTATATAAGTACACTTTTATTTGATTATTTCATAATGATAAGGTATTATTACACAATACATATCATCTAAATAAAGTTTTTTTTATTTAACTATATGCACTTACATCATTAAATTATCTGCGTTACAATTGACATATATTAATAACTGTTAACTTTTTTTTATACAGGTAGTTCGGATGAAAATTCCAGCAGTAATCTGGATTTTCCTAGAAGAAAATTTGTGGTAACTTTTTCTTCAGAAGAATGGAAAAAAATAAAACCTGATGATGTGCAATACAGACTGCATGATAAAAAACGACGATCACAAAGTTTTAAAACGTACTATGCATTAACCAAAAATCAATGGACACCTATTTTGGCTGAACATTTTTGGGTGCATACACAACTTTCATGCTGCTTATCATTCCGCAAAACAAATGTTCATCCACATGGAACAAACTTTGTGACCGTATTTGGACGATGTAGTGTATGCAGCTCATGCTTTAAAGGGATTATTTCTGAAAAACCATTAGATAATGAAAAGTAATATTTTTATTAAATTTTAAGCAAATTTTTTTCCTAAATTTTGTTATTTCATACAAAGTTGTACATTTTAATTTTATTTTTTACAGGGTATTAATGCAATGCACGTATACGGGAAATTTTGACATGTTGCACGAGCCAAATAAAAAACGCCGTTTGTTGGGAACAGCAAAGGAAAAAGTAATAACAGCCATTGTTCAAAAAAATATGTCTAGCGCCACACATCGTGAAACAGAAGCTGTACGACTGATGAAAACAGGTGATTTTAGTCCGTAATAATAAGTATAAAAAAAAATCCTTTTCAGGAGGAGGGTGTTGGAGGGGGAGCGTTAAATTTGAAAAACTACAATTTTATTCACCTCAATCTTTTGTAACGTTAGGTTAGTAAAAAAAATTAAAATCGTTATTTTAGATTAGTAGTGAAGCGATTCATTTTACAATGATGTTTTTTTTACGTCTGTGAACAATTTTTAGAGCTGTTATGCTTGAGTCATCGACTTAGGACTTGTTCTGTTAGGAAAGTGAATGTTTGTTCTTTAAAAAGAACAGAAATGCATCCTAATACCTAAGGATGGGCAAGTTAACGATTTTTTTTAACTTGTTAAGTTAAGTTATTTTAAAACAATAAAGTTGAGTTAAGTTAAAAGTTACTCATATTTTTTTTTCGTTAACTCGTTAAGTTAAGAATTAACTTTGAAAAAAAAGTAACTTAACTTAGTTTAAATTTAAAATTTGCTAATTTACAAAAATAAAAAATTCCAGATACAAAATATAGATTATTAGATAGTTTTTCTTTACGCTCAAGAAAATTACTGGGGAAATTTAAAATGATACATCAAAGCAAAAACCCATTCAAAAATTTGCATTATTCTTCGGACAAAAATTAACTTAACATAGATACTTTTGTTCAAGATTAACGTGTTACCTGTTAATCTTGAAAAAAAGTAACTTATTAAGTTAAAAGTTAATTTGAAAAAAAAGTAACGCGTTAATTAACTTAATTAAAATTCACTCAACGTTTTAACTTAATTTTAACTTTTAACTCGTTAATGCCCAGCCTTGCAGTAATACCTACATATTCAAAATAATTGGGGGAAAAGTAAGGGTACAACAAACATTTTTACAAGAAAAAAAATGTTCAAACCATCAATCAAATATTTCATATTTTCAGGTTATTCTGAACCACCTATTATACCATCGGGGTTATATAAATCATTGTTTTAAAACGATCTGTCAGCCTAAACATATTTTACTATAGGTATATTGGTACCTATATGGTATTTCTGTAAGTAATTTATTTTTCTATCAGTAGTACCAGGTTGAACTAACTCTTGACAAAAACTAATTTTCTATATTATAAATTATAATATTATTTTATACGATCTTGCTAGATGTTATTATTACCTAGTCAATAGTAAATACAATACAAACATACGGTTTTAATAGATTTGTGGTAGCGAATAGCATAAAATAAATCTAAATATTTTGAAAATATTGTGACGTGCAATAAAGGTGCTTTTAAGTATTCCACTTATATTACTTGTATAATACAAGTATTCATGTTAATATTAATTATGTTGAAATTTACATATGTAATGTCTTTGGAATTAAATTGGCCGTGTATTATATTTTAAATTTTGAACAATATTATATTATTTTGTTGTCATGGAAATATTCGTTTGGATGTTTATTCATACGACCGATTACATATTTTGAATCAGTTTATATTTCGTAACGAACCGCTTAACGAATTATTTTATTTTCTATAACATAAATATAATTTAATAATCAACTTTTGAATGTATTACTTATATCTTATTGTTTAATAATTTTTCTATAACCTTGCGTGAGGTAAAAAAAAAACGCTGAGGAGTCAACCTTATAAAAATCAAAAAAAGTTTTGCAAAACAACGTCACTACGTCAGGACGAGTGCAGAATAACCCGGCTGTTGGAAATTCGCAGAATTACGAGTTCCGCACCCATAGCGGATATCCGTCGAAAGACAACACTCACATGATGGCAGACGACGGAGCATATACGGCAGACGACCCTACGCTGACCATGGGGCCGAAAATTGTCTGTATCACTGAGCTCTGTGACCAACAACCGTCGGCGACGACATCCACATTGCAGGTGGAGGCCGATCAGAGGACGTTAGATTTAGCACCACTACTATCCCTGTGTCCAAATGACGAACTGTTGGAAGCTCCTGTTGGAATCTTGCAGGAGTGCGATTATCCATCGACAGACAACGTATATATGGTGGGCGACAATAAATACACGACGAAAGATGACGCGGTAGACGACCCTGCACTGACCGTGAGGCCAAAAATTGTATATGCTATCAGTGAGCTCCGTGATCAACAACCGACGACGACGACATTGACTTCGAGCAAAAGTGATGGCGACGGGTTGGAGCCAGCGACAACTACGATCCAAGTAAAGTCAGCGGTGACTGAACAGCTTGATTCTTACGTGGCACCGGTTAGAATCCAGCTGTTAGATGCACTGGCTGATGTTAACGATTTTGTTCCGGACGAGGCAACCGAAAGCACGACCATAGTTCCTATAGTCGTGGACAAAAGTGATGGCGACGGGTTGGAGCCAGCGATGACTACGACCCAAGTAAAGTCAGCGGTGACTGAACAGCTTGATTCTTACGTGGCACCGGTTAGAATCCAGCTGTTAGATGCACTGGCTGATGTTAACGATTTTGTTCCGGACGAGGCAACCAAAAGCACGACCATAGTTCCTATAGTCGTGGCCAAAAGTGATGGCGACGGGTTGGAGCCAGCGATGACTACGATCCAAGTAAAGTCAGCGGTGACTGAACAGCTTGATTCTTACGTGGCACCGGTTAGAATCCAGCTGTTAGATGCACTGGCTGATGTTAACGATTTTGTTCCGGACGAGGCAACCGAAAGCACGACCATAGTTCCTATAGCCGTGGCCAAAAGTGATGGCGATGGGTTGGAGCCAGCGACGACTGCGGTCCAAGCAAAGTCAGCAGCAGCAGAAAAACCCCGGCAAGGTCGTCGTAGATCGTTCTTATCGGCAGTGGGGAGGCGGCTCCTCAAGTTCGGGAGGACGTTATGCTGCTGTTGCTGTTGCAAATAGTGTGGTAGGTACACCGATACCGCCATATGGTGCGCTCGATTGCATCTGTGAGATGACAACGAGTTGAGAAGACAAGAGGGATGCAAAAAGAGATGTTGACTGGTGTCATCAATCCAAAATTTAAGTTTATAATTTATTAAAATTCATTTTGTTTAATTTTCGTTTTGTTGAAAAACTTTAATATTATAATGATTGTTAATTTGCTCATATTATCAAATAAACAATGAAGCATAACATATGTAAATATTAATTATACATGTAAATTTTTACTTCGAATACCGTCAAATTTTTTTCTGATTGTTATAAAAAATAAAAATGTGAGAAATAAAAAAAAATGTACATAATCATAAGTAATAACAATAAAACAAATAATATAATTTAATGTGTACATTCGTCTTGAACACTAATTACTTTATATTTTTATGATTATTATATTTATAAGTCGTATTTTATTGTTGAATAAGGCCTAACACGGGAGATACCGGACAAATAGAACCATGACAGAGGTATAGCTAAATTGCCTATCCATAACAATAATATTGAAATACACGAAGAAAAAAAACTAACGGCATTACAGAAGAAGATAAAAGTATAACAATATTTTTAGACAATTTGATTTACAAAAAATTTTTTATCGTGGAAGCCCATGCAGTAAATAATATAACTAATTTTTTTTAAAAAAAACGTCAAATTTACAAGTATACGAAAATGTAGATAATAATATTAAATATTCATATACCAATAATTATTAAGTTTACATAGGTACCCAAGATAAACAACTGTATAATTCATTCAATGTTTAAGGTTTACATTTTAACATTTTTTCTGCGGAATAATAAAATATTTTTTTAAATAAAATGTTTTAACTTGTTTTTATCTACCTATATAATTTTGTCGTAACCAATTTCCACAATTTTATCTAACTTTAAAATTAAATTTCATATTTTAGTTACTACCTCAATTATAATACTTTTTCAGTTTTCTATAATTTATAATCTACTGTTAGATGCCCAAAAAAATGCAAAATAAACTTTCTTATTCTTATTCAAATGTACATAAAACAAATTTGTGACAAGACGAGCATTGCACAGTAAGCTTTGAAAAACAATGCTAAGTGCATCGAAATCCCAGCCCTAGTTATAAGTATAGACAAGCGGAGTAGTGGACAAACATTTTGTGGGGTAACCCCGCGTACCACTTCACTCCACCATCTAAACTTTTTTATTTATTAAATTTTCATTTTCCATTATTTTTTAATTTTATTTCTAGAAATGTCAATAAAATTTTATTTGTTGGTTAAAAAAGCTTGAAAATGTAATAGAAGGCTCCTAGTATATTGTTTCAAAGGTAGATGAAAAATATTAAAAATATTTAGTCTCAGTTTTTTTTTATAAGCATTTAAAGTTCAAAAATCACGAAAGGCTATATTTTGAGTTGAGAATTCGTAAAAATTTTTCTTTTTAAATCTAAGATTTTTATTTTGGTAATAATACAAAACTGTGTACAAAGTTAAATTTGAGTTGCACCAAGTTTATATTTTTAAATTAAAGGTTTTCGAAACGTAATTTCTGGTTAAGAAAATTTTGAAATAAAGTTCCCCATTTTATATTTTAATTAATTTAACTTTAGTTTTACTCAGACGCATCCACGTTGAATCAAAATTAACATATAATTTTGCTTTATTATCCCAATTTAATAAGTTTTCGGACTCTTCTCAGGCAGCTGAAGCTGGTTGAATCATAAAATACCTCTATTGGTATAGGCACCTATTGTATAAGTACAGGTATGAAGTATTTTATTCCCCACTCATTACACTTCTGCAGTATTATATTTAAGTATTTATTAGAACTTTACACAGAGTTTTTCAAACGTTTAATAGAAATTTCGTAAACAATCTTATTAAATTTTATTTTTTAAAATTGGTTACACTTGGAGGTTGGAATTTTTTTTAATAGATAACAATATATTGTCAAGTTATTTTAATGTAGTACCTATAAAATTTGAATTCAGTTAATCAAAATATTTTATTTATACATTTTATGGTATACAAATGCTTTGATAATTTATTTTATTATACTGTATAAATGAGAAGCTCACACAATACAACTGTATTTTGATTGACTGCTTTTGACTTTTTGGTAGTGTCATCAAATAATTCCCAATTGTTAGGCCCTCTTTTACAGTACGCTACATAGTGACCAACAGATGTGCGCAATCTACTTAGCCCTTTCCGATAGTCACATACACCTCGCAATTCATATGCTGTGTTATAATGTGTTAGAACTTGTGGGATATCCTTTAGAGGTATTTGTAGCTGTGGAGCAGCTTCTGTTGATTGATCTTTATAGTTAGTAATATCTCCTGCAATTAAAAAATATGATAACATAAATAAATGTATATAGTGTTTATAGGTTATATTTTAGTTAATGTATTTACTGTAAGTACCTTCCCATTTTAAAATTTCTATAATTAAATGTTTTGTAGATGCTTCGGTCCTTATAGTTTTATCACCATTACATGGGTTAGTTTGATATTGGTTTATATTTCCACAAGTCAAATAGTCTATCGATAATCTTTCTAATAAAAAATTTTGTAAACCATCTAGATTATTTTCTGTGTGGAATGTGATGTATGTCACTGGTTTTTGTTTTTCCGTTGAGTAGTCACATTTAGGGTTTGAACATAATATATAATCAAATGCCGTAGGTATATCTTGAAATAGCTTTTGTATGACAAATGCTGTTGTTGCATGGCAAGAAACTAATGTAATGTCATAGTCAATTTTGGTTGCTTCTGGTTCGAGATAAGTTAATAATATCTGAGCTCTTTCTTTGTAAGTTGTAGGGTTGATTCCTTTTTTAACAATTGACGAAACAAAAGAAAGAAATTCATTTGGGTTTTCCAGGCAATTTATTTCTTCGGAATATCGCTTACTTGTACAATAAGACACCATGAATATTGAAGCCAGTGCATCAAAAGCACAAGTATTACTAAGTGCAACTTTACCATAACCTTTTAAATTCCTACTTTTTAGATCAGTTACTTTTGAACCATTTTTTAAATTAGGTAACGATGTAATGCTGCGTGAATTATTTAAGTCTATATGACGCAAATGTGTGTTAGAGTTTAAGTAAGAATTTGTTATACGTTGCTTTTTAGATTTTCTATCCCACCCTTCTTTAGCAGTATTCTCATCACAGTTAACTGTTATTGATTTGTTTATTGTGATTTCATTTTCAGTGTCCATTATAATATCATTAATATTGTTTTCATCAATAGCAATAAAGTCATCTTCATTAGTTTGATCAATCAGTATAACTTCTTTAAAGTTGTTACTTTGAATGGTATGTGTGTAATTTGAAGAACGCAAAACAGAATTTCCTCGTAGAGATATTATGTGTCTTTCTAAAAACAAATCAATATTTGTAGGAAGGTCTATGTCTTTGAAAGTTACTACTTTTAGTTTTTTAAAGCTTGATTCCACTCCTGCAGAACTGGCTGTCATTTTTCCATATTTAAAAATAGGTATCATTAAACCTGACCACAAAGGTAAAAACTGCATGCATTTAATTATTAATGGCACTAATGTGGGCAAATACATAGCATTAATGCCATTACCCTCTTGAATATATTCTTTGCTCTTTTCAAATATTTCCTCAGCCCAACTCTGAAATGCATTTTTTTCATTATCAAGATCAAAATTTTGTGATTCATCCACTTCCTCAATTGAATCATGAATGTCTTCCTCAGAGTCAATAGTTGATAACACTTGATTATACCATTCTTCGTAATTTATAAAACCCGTGGATGTTATATCAATTAATTGTTTTTTATGATACTCACATGGAGTGTCTCAGAGATGTAAAATTATAACCTTTTCTAAAAATCGCAATCCAACTTTATGTAATTATTATTTAAACAACATTAAATTAGATCGAGTTAGGTTAGGTTAGGACCTGGGAATTCATTTTGACCAATCTCTTTCATTTAATGATCACTATATTTATATCCAAAATAAAGCCTCTTCAATGTTAAGTTTCATAAATCGTAGATGTAACGACTTTGTAAATCCTTTACCGTTAAAATCCCTCTACTGTTATTACGTTAGATCACTACTAATTACTATATTAAGGATCTACAGTATGGTCCCCATGAATCAATTCAAAACCGTTTTCTACGTGTCATTTAATTCCGATGTTGTATCGAACGTGCGCCTCACTCGTCTTATCAACCATTATTGTCGTATTTCAAGTTAGAAACCCTTGTCAATAGAAGGAAAAGACTCGATCTATGTTTTATTTTTAAATTAACGAATGGTAATATTAACTGTCCGGAACTACTTTCTTCATTGAATTTTAATATTCCAAATCGTAGAACTAGGGAACTGAATACTTTTTATGTGCAACTTCAACGTTCAAACTATGGTCAAAATACTCCTATAAATAGATTAATGCAACTAGTTAATTATTTTAATGTTGATCTGTTTTCCAGCGTCTCCTTAAATAATTTTAATTTTAACCTTAATAATATTTTGGCTGTTTAAATGTTACAATCTATGTCAATATCTCATTAAGTAAAGTTCCAATGTTATACAACTTTATTCTGTATTCTTAACCATTTTTGTTTTTAGTGAATTATTTTCAATCATAATTGTCTCTCCACATACCTTACTCAAACCTGTCATTTACCTATTTCATACTATCTGTATTGTCATATTATAATTTTTAAGATTAGTAAGATGTGATAACAAGTATTAATATTATTATATTGTAATTCAAGACGTATGTCTATAATATAATTGTAACTGGGTTCGCCCGTTTAAAATATACAAAAAAAAAATAATATAATATTCAATATTGTAATAGCTACCTATATATATAAAATATTAATTACAAAATTGCGTGCCCGACACCCGTATCTTATTTTGACCCACGTCGCATACGGCCGTACTAGAAATACTGCTAATAATAGTTTATTTATAGTATAAGAATTTATCACTGTGTTTGAAATTACGTAATTACCGATTTACATCATTTATCCTGGAGCTGTTGCGCATTTCAGTTGTCTCAGACCTCAGTTTGCGTGTAACTAAATATTATTTTCCAGCCAAAGTAGGTAATTTTTTTTATTTTTATAATTTATATTATATAAAAACAATCAGAATTATTTATTTAAAATTGTTTCTCGTTTTGTCATTTATATTTAAAACGTTCACTGCCGATCGCCGATGTCAACACATAGTTGACGTTCATGATCTTGCCACGGTGACCGACGTCAACACAGCATGTTTTTGACGCTATCTATTGTTTGCAGTAGCGTACGCAGGATTTTAGTTCGGTTAGGGTTTTGTCTGAGTAAATAATTAGCATTATTTTTTTACTTAACAGTTTTTATATAACTAATTATAGTATACTATAATATATTATATTATATGTATACTTTTTCCTAACACTTAACTAAATAGATGTTTTTAGTGTTTTTACTGTACTTTATAGTTTACACTATAATTTTAAATTAAAATTTTTTTTTAATCTTTTATTAATATAACGTATATAGCGTAAAATATTTCAAAAAAATCAATTTTATGCAATTTCAGAACCCTAGACTACCTAATACTACAAAAATAACTACTGTTATTGAAACTTAATAAGATATCATAGTTAATGTTCAGATCACTACAAAGAACGACTAACGGGCATCAGTGTTACTTTACAAATAATATATAGGATAATATATATGATTAATTTCTGAATAGGGAAAATATAATTCGTTGTTGTTTTATAAATTAATAACTAAGTAAACGTTTGCCGCTATAATGAAGAAAACACGATAACAGTGGCGTGGTGAACAATTTTAATTGAAAGAGCCAAATATATTTATTCCATCCATCCACCCAACCACCCCTAAAAACAGGTTGTATACAAAAATTGCTCGCTTCACTCGCAACAAATACCATGTAGAAAACATACAAATTGGATAAAATAAAAACATTTTAAGTACATTTTTAATACTATTAAGAAAATAGTAATAATTTTAATTAAATATAATTTATAACAATATTTAAACGAAAACTTCTTTAACACATTATTAGGTCATTAGGATACCTACGTTCTACCTATTATAACTTAAGTCAATAATTATAGAAAATATGATATAGGTACAGGAGGTTTAAGGGTTTAAAATGCCCTCCAAATGTTTTCAAATAATATTTTTTATCGACATGCAACTATGTAAGATACAATAAATTTCGAATTATTTTAAAAATATTATTTTGTAGGTTACGATATACATATTATTTACAGTTTTTATATTATTTCTATATATCCTTGCCGTGTCTGCTGGTGTTACCTTACGTTATTTCACGATTCATTTCGCAGTTTTTCTATTCTCTATCGTTGTTCGATTTCGAACGTCTTGACTTTCATGCAAGTATAGGTATATTATTCTATGACTGTTTGTCTGCATGTTAGATTTCATGGGTATGATTAACATGGTGTGGTCCCATCTTTTTTTCCATTTCGTAATATTAGTTCTAAAATTGCATGAAATTGATTTTTTTGAAATAATTTTATATTTTCGTGTACATTCTTAAAAGTTACATCATGTTTGTTACATGTAAAACGCTTTATGATTGTCATTTTAGCTTCTAAATAGCGATCACTGGATGGCTTCTTCCCTCACCCTTTTCATGTTCAAACTTATTATAGCACATATTCTTATTATGCCTTTGTGTATAGATTGTATATCATCTAATAAAAATTATAAAAAAAAAAAAAAAAAGCTTCTAAATAGAGCCATAAATGTATTGATTTTACAATAATGTTTTTTTTGTTGAAATAGTCTCCACGAAATAAACTAAAATGCAGTTGTGCATACACACACTTATATGTTATCGTGTTTTCTACATAATATCCGAGAGCGTCAAACGTTTACTTAGTTGTTAATTTATAAAACACTAACGAATTATATTTTCCTTATTCAGAAATTAATCATATTAATATATTATTTGTAAAGTAACACTAATGCCCGTTAGTCGTTCTTTGTAGTGATCTGAACACTAACTATGATATCTTATAAAGTTTTAATAACAGTAACTGTGATATTCATTATAAGTTGTAGCGGTTCCGTAGAAGGTAATGATAATTTTATATTTATATTAAAATATCAAACTGATATTAACTTATTAAGTAGGAAACATTACACTAATATTATAATATATAAGTTAATATTAAGAAAATAATAATTTTACTATGTACTATACTACTATGTAGGTACGTTTCTACTTTCAACATGTAATGTAGAATTATATTTATCAAAAAGTTTTCAGACATAAGTAAATCTTAAAATATTTACTTTCCATATAATTTTCATAATTTTTTTTACCTTTAACTAGTATCAATTTTCATTTTTTATTTGTCATGTTTTTCTGTTCGAGTCTGTATAATAATATATAATATTATGTAGGTACGTTTATATTCATCCAATGAACACATATTAGTTTTCAATGATATTTATATATTTTTTTAATTTCATTTTTTATATCTAGAGTGCAAAGGTAAAATACTTTATACAAGAATATAATACATTTTACAATTTATTTATGTAAAATAATCATGATAAGCAGAACTCGGCCTACCTTTAATATTTAAATTTTAAATCTTTATCATGTAACAAAATTCAGCCCCAGAGATACCTATATAATTTATATATTCAATAATATCCCACTTTTAATAATGAACAATAATAGTATGTTTTAGCACAGAACAATATAGAAGTGTAATTGTCAATTTGATCTCTCAATAGTACCAACTTGAACTAATAAGCTATAAGAAATGCAGAAACCTCCTTTAAAGATGAAAATTGAAGCAATTTATTAAATTTATTTTATCAATGTTTTGTTGCCTCTGTTTTTCTTCATTTTTATTTTTGAGAACGGACACAATGCTTGATAAACCTTCATAATATAACTATTGAGAAAATCAAAAAATGACCTCCCTAAAGTACCATCTTGATCCAATTTGCTAAAAGATAAGGTACTTGTATTGAAATCGAAGCACTCCTTCTAGTAGAAATTTTGTATACAGGATAAAAAAATAAACACCATTGTAAAACGACTAGTTTCATCGCTCTGCTCAGAATCTAATATAGTTATGTTATAACTTATAACTTTTATAAAAATATTTCATTAAGGTTTGAGGATTTTGAGGTTGAAAAAGATCTCTCTGGTAGATACTGGCAATGTTCAAAACTACAAAATATTTGAATTAAAAAATAATCTTGGTATTTTTAAACCATTTTCGGTACCAAACTCATAACAAAAACCTTGACGTATTTGTCACTCTAAGTGATATTTTCCTTTGAGTTTTATTCAGTATCTTCCATGCACTTTTCAATATTGGTTTTGACCAAAAAATTGATCATGATGGAGTTTTCCACGCTTTCTAATATGATCATTTTGTTTATTTTGGGGGCCTTTGGTATTTAGAATCATTATGCCAAGTATCTACCCAAATTGGTCAGCGTTGTCAGATACTGTTTGTGAATTGTATTTGATTAAAATAAATTTTATTTGTATCCCTAGATAGTAGATACATTATGCATTTACTGGTCTTTATAGTTACTCTTCTTATCTTAATGTTCATTATTTTTAGATTCTGTTCTGGTTATAACCAATGCTTCTGATTTATGGTGCGCAAGTTCAATTTCATTTTCAGAAAATCACAAAGAAGCTATTTCGGCTGCTTCGTGGAGTTCCTGGATCCTGTATGTAACATTCACGTTGGCTACTAGACTAGTACTAGTGCAATGTCATCTGTAAACGTTAGAAGGTGGATGTTTGATAGCATTTCGGCTCTCAGGAGGCCGTCGTAGAGTACCTTCCATATGGTTGGATTGAGAACTAAGCCTTGTGGAATGCATGCAGACAGCTTTACTTCTTCTTCTTCTTCTTAACCTTTCAGGAAATTTCTTTAAAAAAAAAATATATTATTTTTATGTTATTCAGTATTTCAGTTTCAGTATGTTTATTTTTATTTTTTCAACATATATAAATGAAAGTGGGATCGTTTATTTTCTGATCATTGTACAGATTTTAATTAAAAAATTAAATTATAGTTACTTAATAACTTTTTTTTAAAGAATAAATATTTAAACTGACATAATATCAATAAAGATCTGTCATTTGGATCATTTACAACCATAAGTTTAATTTAAAACTGCAACCTATGATCAATATTTAAAAACTTGTTATATTTTCGGGAAATTCCCGGTGTTGGGAATATTCCCGGGAATTTGCCCATCACTAGTTATAACTAATTGGCACAGGGATTCAGGGATATTTTTATTGGTCATACCTTGAGTAATGTTCACTCATTTTGCACTATTAAACACGTTTTAACGTCTAGTGTTAGTATACCATTTATCTCTGGGGCAGAGTTTATTTTTTCCTTGAGCTTTTTTAGTGCCGTTAGGGTGGATCTCCCTCTACCAAATTCATACTGGGAGTCAGAGATTTCATTATTTAACTTAAAGCAATACTTAATTCGTGTGTGAGTTATATTTTCGAGTAGAGTCCTATATGTATCCAACATGCACAGAATTCTATACGATGAGGGCTGATTCATAGGTTTGTTGCCTATTTGAATCAGTATCAGTTTTTATTTGTCCAACTCTTAGGGAATGTGCTAATTATGGAATGGTTTTAAAAATATTTAACTTAACCCATATAGTTTTTGACAATATTTATTTTCGTTAATTTTAATTAAAAACAATATTTTTCAGGACTTATAACTGTCTAGTATATTAGTAGGCATATACAGTAAAACTTCCATATAATTAACTTCCGTTTAACGAAATTTTTTTGAGAACTAAACCAAATTAGAAAACAATTTATTCAATTCTATTTAACGAAATTCTCATTAATACGAATTTTTTTATGCCCTATAAGAGTTTGAAATAATATGGAAGTTTCGCTGTAGTACACAATGGCACAATGTTCATACAAAATGGCATTTTAAAATTGTAGATTAATTAAAAGATATTCCATATTTATATCACTAACCTTGTTGTACCCTGTATATACTAGACACCCTGTATGCGATATGTGCGTTCGCTGGATAACGCAATGGCCTACGTGACTGTGGGAAGTGCGTTGGTCAGCGAATTCGCCGTGCAAGGACCGATACGGTTCCCACGGACGGGGCCGTGTCGGCAGTCGGAGTACGGACTCGAGTTAGACAGAACCTCTATAGTGTAGACAGAAAATCTTAGTTATAAGTTAAATCGTGTTTGAGTAGAAATAATAAAATTAGTGTACGTGAAGTAATTTAACTAGTGTTTTTATTTATAAATCATTAATTCCTGATTTCAACGATAATACGGCGTTAGCACACATCATTTGGTGGCAGCGGTGGGATCTCCAAAAGAGAAAAACTGTTGTACTTTATTCTACGGCAGTGCAATTTTGGAGATCACTAACGAATCTACGTAAGCTATCGTCGTCGAAATTTAATTTCAATATCAAGGAATCGGAATAAACACTCGTAAGTGTTGTCATAATTGTCACGTAATATAATATTCGTATTATACGCGTCGTCGCCGCCGCCTATACGTAGTAGCACAGACGAGGAGAGTTCGGTCGTCTTCGTCGTTGACGTCGTCACCGCCGCCGGGACAACACGTTGCCACATTATTATACGCGTTGTCGCCGCCGCCGATACGTAGTAGCACAGACAAGGAGAGTTCGGTCGTCTTCGTCGTCGACGTCATCACCGCCGCCGGGACAACACGTTACCACATCATTATACGAGACAGCGCTGCGTGCACATTTACAAGGAGAGTTCGGTCGCCGCCGTCATCGTCGTCGTCGTTGCCGCCGCCGTGTGGACAGTGCCACCGCCCAGTTCCTGTACGCGTTGCCGCAAGGGAGTAGGGCAAGGTCAACGCCGCCGCGTCAGTGGGTCAGTATATCAACACCGTGCCATTATCAGCAGCAGCGTTATCAAGTTAAACAACAACAGTCGACATCAATCATAATGCAACAATATTTTTATGTCATCGTTTTGTAAGTTTTAATAAATATTATTATAATAATATTAGTAATATAATATATAGTATAATATTTAGTAATATAGTTTATAGTAATACTATTATTGTTGTACTCTTGTCTCTCATTAATGCATGTCGAATCCGGGGGCAAGCGATAGTGATAATTCAGATTTAATAGATTTATCTAGTCCGGCTAGTGATACCTCTAGTGGGGAATTATACATACCACACAAAGTTTTAAATAGGGAAAGGGACTGTTTAGATCCAACAGGGGAGATTGTAGGTACATCTAGGTATCCATTACGAAGTCAAATTAGTTCAGAACATCTAGCAGGTACAGAGCATCTTTGCAAATCAGAGCATCCAACTAAACCAGAGCATCCAAATAATTCTGAGCATCCATCAACCCATTCACAGAATCCGAATCAACGACAGACTAAAAAAAACATACAACAATCGAACACTATTTTACACGAAGTTCAAGCGACACTAGGTAACGTAGATATTGCAATCGAGCAGTCAACACAAGTACTCCAATCAAATAGAAAACCGACGTCAAATCAAGTAGTAAAAATGTCTAAACACATGTCTATAGAACAAGCACTAAAATTAATCCCAATGTTCGACGGGGAAAGTTCAGATTCTAATCATGCGTTCCAAAATTCCTGCGATTTTGCACTGCAAAATATTGACCCGAGTGAAAAAGAGAATTTTGTTAAAGGAATTACAACAAGACTTACTGGTAAGGCATATCGTGCAATACGATATAAAGACATTAAGAAATATGAAGACTTGAAAACAATATTAAACTCAATGATTGAAAAAAAATTCACTTTATCACACTTACACACGAAATTATCGATGTTCAGATTAGCATACGGAGAAACGATACAACAATACGCAGATAGAGCAGAACAATTATTTTACGAAATTCTCGAAACATCAATATCTACGGGTAGACTAGATAACCCAGATGATATATCAAAAATAACAGCGATGCAGATCCTGACTGCATTCACAGAGGGCCTGCCTCACGACACTAGGATAATAGTCAAGGCTAGAAAGCCGAACGATTTAAACGAAGCTGTTCAGATCGCAATCGAGGAGGAAACGTCACGCTTATCACAAAAGGAAATGCGTAAAAATAACATTCACCAGAAAGTGGATAATAAATACAAATCGAATCAAAATCCGACGGCATCTCACAGCAAGTCAAGTGGCGCGTGTTTCCTATGTGGACGAACAAACCACCAAGCTCGACAATGTCGTGCGTCAGAAGCAGAGAAAATTCGGTATAAAGAGTCACATCAGAAAGGAAAAACTGAACTACGCGATGTGAAAACAATTACATGTCGGTACTGTAAAAAACCAAATCATACATTGGAAGAATGTCGAAAACGCAAATATGTTAATGCGAAGAAAGAACAGGAAAAGCAAGCATCGGCATCGGGAAACGAATCAACACCGGGCCCCAGTGGCGGACGCCCGGTGGGACAAATCAAGACAGCCACTCTCAACCTGCAGGGGTTCTCCTTTTCGAAGCAAAATTAGTGGAGAATCATGTCTCTTTACAAATACCACAATGCGTTCAGGGTAGTGCACACTTTCTACTGGACACCGGAAGTGATCTAAACATGATAAAATTGTCTAGCCTACTTGACGAGGTATTTGTCGACGAAACCCAGATTTACCAACTGAAGGGAATAAATGAGTATCTAGTCCACACTCTTGGGTCCGTAACTTTGGACGTGCAATTTGGAACAAAGGTGCAGCCAACGAGCTTCCAAGTCATTCGGGACGATTTTCCAGTGCCTCATGAGGGTATTTTGGGCAAACCTTTTCTGGTTGACAACGGACTTATTATTGACTATCAAGCTTCGAGAGTCACGCAAACCAATGAAGAGCCAATCCAGGTGGCACCACGTACGGAAACCATAATAGCAATTAGCACAACAGCAGCGGAAGGCAGCACTTTTGTCATTCATTCCCAACCTATCGGAGGAGAGAACATACGCTTGGGGAATGTCCTATCTACAGTCAGACAAAAACAACTGTTGGCAGTCGTAGTGAATGGCACAGAGAATCCAGTAACACTACAACCGCTTCAGCTAAAGGATGTATCTTGTAGCGAGTACCAAGAATCCACGACGCTAGTGGCTACACATTCACAAAAGGAAACGGGGGACACAAATCGTTTAAAACGCATTAAAGAGACATTACAGACAGAGCACTTGAATCCCGAAGAATGCAACAGCTTATGGAAGGTATGCCGAGAGTTTACGAATATATTTCATTTAAGTGGAGACACTCTTACGTCCACAACCACCATACATCATGAAATTCGTACCCCGGAGAATGCTACACCTATTAATGTACGTCCCTATAGGCTTCCGTATGCCCATAGACAAGAAATTATTAAACAAACGAAAGAGTTAGAAGAAAACAAAATAATACAACCTTCTGATTCTCCATGGAATGCACCACTAATCGTCGTACCAAAAAAACCTGATGCGCAAGGGAAACCTCAGCATCGTGTATGCGTCGATTTCCGTCGCCTGAATCAGATTACAGTGGGAGATGCATTCCCAATACCGCGAATAGACGAAATTTTAGATCAGCTAGGTCGTTCTCGGTACTATTCCACACTAGATCTGGCCAGTGGATATCATCAGGTGCCGATACGGGAAGAAGACCGTCAGAAAACTGCATTTTCGACGGACAAAGGACACTATGAGTTTATACAGATGCCATTCGGGCTGAGTGGAGCGCCCAGTACTTTTCAGCGTCTGATGAATTCAGTTTTAATCGGAATCAATGGTGTCAAAGCTTTTGTTAATCTTGATGACATTATTATTTATGCAACAGATTTAACGGATCATGAATCAAAGTTAAGGGAGGTATTTTCTAGACTTGATAAACATAATCTTCGCCTTCAAACATCGAAATGTCAGTTTCTCAGAAGAGAAGTAATATATTTAGGACATTTTATAACCGACAAGGGTGTCGAACCAGATCCAGAAAAAATACGATGTGTCAAGGAACATCCAACACCTAGAAATGTGGTGGAAATAAAGCAATTCTTGGGTCTGTCAGGGTATTATCGTCGATTTATCAAAGACTATAGCCGAATTTCAAAACCTCTTACTTCACTCTTAAAGAAAAACGTACCATTCGAATGGACGATTGAAGCTCAAACCGCGTTTGATATGTTAAAAGAAAAATTAATTAATGCTCCAATTCTACAGTACCCTAACTTTGAAAAAGAGTTCATTCTGACCACAGATGCAAGCCAATTCGCGATCGGTAGCATATTATCCCAAGGTATTCCAGGACAAGATCTCCCAGTCGCCTATGCTTCTAGAACACTCAACAAAGCAGAACAAGCCTACAGTACTACTGAGAAAGAGCTATTGAGTATAGTCTGGGCAGTCAAGCATTTCCGTCCATATTTGTTGGGACGAGAGTTTAAGATTTTCACTGATCACCAGCCACTAACGTGGTTATTCAACGTCAAAGATCCGGGATCTCGGCTGATGAAATGGAGATTGAAATTAGCTGAATACAATTATGAAGTAGTATATAAACCCGGAGTAACCAATACTAACGCGGACGCCCTAAGCCGCATTGCTGGAGTGAATGTAATAAGGACCAGATCTCAGACTTCACAGGAGGATAAAAGAATAACCCTAAAATCGTTTGAAGAATACATGGAAGACCCAGCTAGTCAAAATGTGAAGAACTCAAATGTACATGAAGTTTCGGGAGATATCTTTGAAACCCCCGAAGAATTTCATTTAGTTCATTGTGTATCAGGAGACCTTAAATTAAGCCGAGGGATAGCCCTAGAATTCCGAAGGAGATATGGTCATGTAGAGAAACTAAAGCAACAGCACCCGAAGAAAACAGAGATAGCTTATTTCAAGTTGGGATCACGATACATTTTGAATTTGGTGACAAAGGAAAAATGTTGGCAGAAACCAACTCTTCAAGATATCTATGAATCTTTACTAAATCTGAGAAGATTCTGTCAAGAGGTCGAAATCAAAAAGCTTGCCATGCCGCGTATTGGTAGTGGCTTAGATCAGCTGGATGAATCTACCGTACTACAGATGATAAAATACATCTTTCAAAATTCCGGCATTTCGATTCAAGTAATCTCCCAGCAAAACGCTTCCGAGCTGGACAAACATGCAATAATCCATGAACATCATGCCACGGTCTTAGGTGGTCATCGCGGTATACAACAGACAATAAAAAGAATTCAGTGCCAGTATGATTGGGAAGGGTTGAAACAGGATGTTACCGAATTCATTAACAAATGTACTTCATGTCAAGTAAATAAAATTTCTAACCGTAACACTAAGCAACCCATGATAATCAGCACCACAGCGTCTGAACCATTCGAGAAAGTATTTATAGACGTTGTGGGTCCATTAACACGAACTTTTGATGGTAACGCATATATACTGACCATGCAATGTGACCTGACGAAATTCTCAATCGCAACACCCATGGCCAATAAGGAGTCAAACACGGTAGCATACCATTTTGTGACTTCTTTCATATGTATTCATGGGATGCCTCAGAGACTTGTAAGTGATCAAGGTACCGAATTCCTCAGTCGAGTTTTCACTGAAACATGCAAGCTTATCGGCATAAAGCATTCCACGACGTCACCTTACCATCCTCAGGCGAACGGGGCACTTGAACGGAGCCACAGAACCCTAGGGGAATACCTTCGACATTATGTAGATGTCAACCAACAAAACTGGGATTCGTACGTCCCGTATGCAATGTTCGTGTATAACTCATCGGTGCATAGCTCTACGGGTAAACAACCTTATGAGTTACTATATGGCAAGACCTTGCTGGTGCCCAATTCACTGACAAAGGCCCCAGAAGCCCGCTATAATTATGATGACTACCAAACAGAGTTAAAACAGAAGTTAAGGGAATCCCACCAGATCGCCCGAGAACGTCTAATTCAAAAGAAACAGAAAACCAAGCTCGACTACGACCAAACCGCACAATCCGTTGACATTCATGTAGGAGATAGGGTTCTGCTACAAGACAAAGCGAGAAAAGGCAAACTGAGTGCCAAATGGCTTGGACCTTACCAAGTCCTAGAACTAAATTGTAACGACAATGTGACCATCCTCAGGGGTAAAAAGAAAACAAAAGTACATAAAAACCTTGTTAAACCTTTCATAGAGTAATGTGAGTTACTCATGGTTGTAAATATTAGTATAGTAAATAAATAAAAAAAAAAAAAAAAAAATAATGTTACAGATCAAAATTTTTCATTCAGACCAATATAGTATTTGGGAGGACAGGATACACAATAAATTCAGTACCCGAGTCAGGCATCCTGTATCAACCCATGGGCACAATACATCCAGTGGTCAACGAATTCAAACTCGTAACCTTCCTGAATATCTCTGCTTTGGACACTAATCACAACGATATCGTCGCTTTCCATAAACAACTCGAATTATTTTGCAAACGGTATAGTTGGGTACACCAATCGACAGCTGTCCTTTCCAGTTGCGAATGGTTGAAATCCAGCACAACATCGATTTTTCACCAAATCGAACAGGTTAAGGGAGAAATTCTAGGATCTTTAGACTCAAATTACCAATCAACAAGAGTAAGAAGAGGTCTTTTCAATGCAGTTGGCAGAGTTTCCAAAGTTTTATTCGGCGTGTGTTCAGATGAGGATGCAGAGTTCTTAAACTCCAAAATCTCGGAATTGAGTAATGCTAGAACTGATACCCTGAACATTCTAGAAGCACAGACCAGAATTGTACGAGCCACGGTTAACGATATAAACTCAACTTTGACAACAATTTCTAAAGAACGAAAGAATATGGGGGATTTGATCACCCATCTAAGTGAAAAACTGGGGAAGTCGCTTTCAACTCTATCAGAACTAGACGCTCGAGAAATGCTCAGTGAGCAAGTGAACGGTATAAGCTTACTGCTTACCCAACAGGCATTTGGTGTACAGAAACTCCTACAAATTGTGAACTCTGCAATCCACGGACAAGCTCATCCGAGCCTCATGACTCATCAACAATATGTGGAACACTTACGAGAAATTCAATTAACTCTACCCATAGGCTCGAATTTACCTTTCCCATTAGAAAAGTTTAGTATCACAAAATTCATTCAGGTTACCCAAGTTTCAGTTTTACTCGCAAGCAACGCCCTGATATTTATACAAAAGATCCCTTTAATCAGTTCTAATCTCTACAAGGGTTATAGGCTTATACCATTTCCTGTTCGACAACAGGGCCAGACATATTCTATTCTCACATCCGTACCTTCTGTATTAGCACTTAGCTAAAATCGAGAATATTTTATCCCTCTAACCGAATCACAGTTGGGGAATTGTAAACGCATCGACACTTCTTTCTATTGCTCGCAGATCATGTGCATGTATAGTTCGACAAATACAATTTGTGGTGTTAACTCTCTCTTAGGTCTAAAGGAAAATTCTTCTGTATGTAAAGTTCAATATGTAAAAATTAATAATTCTATTTTTAGTCGCTTAGAATCTACAAATACATGGTTGTACGTATCAGTAAGTGAAAATGTAGCTATTAAGTGTGTTAATGAGGATCCGCACAACATCATCCTTAATGGGACAGGGCAAATAACATTAAACCCACAATGTGTTTTATATGCAAAACAAACTATTCTCTTTCCATCGCAAGTGATTGTTAGGAATTCCAGCCAAAATCTTTATAATCCTATACAAAGTGAGGGTCTAGGTCATCTTTTAGTAACAAATATTTCTCAGGACCTCGTTGAAGCGCTTAATTTTTCGGAGAGTCATAACAGCATTGGTCTGGAAGACTTATCACGGCATTCTAAATCTTTAAAAGAAATCGAGGAAATGATAAAAGTTGAGAAAAATAAAAATTATACTCCAAAAGAAAGTAACCTATATGTTATCATATCTCTGATTATTATCGCGACCATTCTTATAACTCTCTTGAGTTCTTTATTCTGTTTTGTTAAATATACTGCTAGGAGGCCCATCATGTACCAACCACGAGATGTTGTAGCGGAAACTCAAATTTAAATATATAATTATAACTTTTATTTATAATGTACTTGTAACCGATAGAATATTTAGCTTAAAATAGATTTAAATAAGCAAGGCGCATGTGGCGATATTGTATACTAGCGCACCTAAAATATTAAGCAAACATGTTATTAGTTTAAGATTTTATTTTAGATTTGGGGAAGTAATTTGTATTTACGAGGTCGCAGGGACTGCTTCCGTTTAACTCGGGGGGTATGTTGTACCCTGTATATACTATACACCCTGTATGCGATATGTGCGTTCGCTGGATAACGCAATGGCCTACGTGACTGTGGGAAGTGCGTTGGTCAGCGAATTCGCCGTGCAAGGACCGATACGGTTCCCACGGACGGGGCCGTGTCGGCAGTCGGAGTACGGACTCGAGTTAGACAGAACCTCTATAGTGTAGACAGAAAATCTTAGTTATAAGTTAAATCGTGTTTGAGTAGAAATAATAAAATTAGTGTACGTGAAGTAATTTAACTAGTGTTTTTATTTATAAATCATTAATTCCTGATTTCAACGATAATACGGCGTTAGCACACATCAACCTATTCCACCCTATAATGCAAGTCAGAATTGTCTTAAAAGTTAATAACAACTATACATTACAATATAAATAAAAATATGTACTATTAAAATAGTTAATAATATAGTAAATGAGATCTTTTTAGTAACCAATAATTTAACTTTCCGTATTACTTATTGTAGAATTCATGTTTATTGTTGAACTATAAATATAATATAATAGAATATACGTACGTGGCTAAGATGACGCGGCCCGCATTAGTAGCAAGTACAATGTACAAACACTATAGCGATCTTGTCTACCTTACCTCCAACCACCACTATGGAACGCAAGCAATGTGACCGGGTCGACTCTCCCAACGAGCCGGTCACGTCAATGCAGGAAGGGGACTGTGTCGCGTAAGACGTACAACGGTCGGCGGAAAAGGCCGCTCGCTGAGTCGATTTTCGGACCGTCGGAACGATAGCATATCGATATCGTCCGACGTTAATCTCATCGACCGAGTGGCACATGTATTCATATTTGGTCGTAATATAATACATATTTAAAGTGACATCCAAAAGTGTTTGTGTTGAGTTTTTTGTCACCTCAAACCTAACCAGACACTTAACACAACTGTTGATTTATTTATTATTTATTTAACAAAAAGTACAACATTACATTAATTACTTAAATTATATAGTAAATTAATGACCGCACGTCAATTGAATAACTATTATATTTCATGTGTAGTGTATATTGAACTAACCTCTGAATTCTAATTGATAACTCTGTTATCATTACATCTCCCTTTTTTAGTTAATTTTAAAATTAAATTAAAACATCATTTTACAAGACAATTAAAAAATAAAAATAAAACAATAAAAAATAAAATATAATAGTTTAAAAACATAATTTTAAAAACACAATATATTTGATTATTTATTACATCTTAAAATCTTTAAATTTTCCAGGTATTTTTGTCTTTCTTTTATATTCAGTCCTTCCTTCTCTATCTATTACATTCTTATTTTCCTTGTTCTTTTCTCCATTTTAATTCTCTAATACTTTCTGGTGTCTTATGTAATAGTCTCCTGTTTCTCCACAATTCTCCCCCTTTATCTAATTTTACAATATATGACCTTCTACCATCTATTTTATTTTTTATTACTCCTGGACTCCACTGTTTTCCATTTCTTTCTTTTTGTAAATAAACCTTATCCCCTTCCTTTAACTCTTTTAATCCTTTAGCGTTTCTATCATGATACTGTTTTTGTTTATTTTGTAATTCTATCAATTTTTCTCTCACCTTCACATATTTCCCTTTTTCATCTTCTATAGGTAACAACCCTTTTATTTTCCTACCCATTAATATTTCAGCAGGGGATGCTAAATCTTTACTTATTGGTGTATTTCTATATTCTAATAACGTTAGATATACATCTTTGTTATCCTCATCTGCCTTGATCAACATTTTTTTTATTGTTTGGATATGTCTTTCTACCATTCCATTTGATTGTGCATTAGTAGAGCTCGATATTATGTGTTTTATATGCCACTCTTTTATATATTTTTGAAACTCTTCTGATGTGTATTGAGTACCTCCATCAGATCTAATGGTTTCAGGTACCCCATGCCTAGAGAAATTACTTTTGATTGCATTAATTGTGTTACTACTAGTTAGTTTTGGTATCATTACAAATTCTACAAATTTAGAGAAATAATCTACTATAAAAACATAATTTTTTCCTTGAAAATAAAACAAATCTGTATCTACCACCTGCCAAGGTTTATCTGGTACCTCCGAACACTCAAGCGGCTCTTTTGTGTTTGTTTTTCTATATTTTAAACAAATTTGGCATTTATTCACAACTCCTTCTATGTCCTTATTCATACCTACCCAATATAAACAGCTTCTAGCTCTATATTTACATTTTTCGATACCCATATGATTAAAATGGATCCTTTTCAACATTTCACTTTTTAAACTTTCTGGTACAATTATCCTGTTTGATTTATATAGTACTCCGTCGTATACTGTTGTCAATTCTTTACACTCCCAATATTTTTTGGTTTCTTCATTTAATTGCTCTCTTTTTTCCGGCCAACCCTCAATGACATAATGTTTTAACAAATTTAGTTCTTTATCTAATTCTGTAGCTGACTTAATTTGTTCACGTTTATTTTCATTAATTGATGTGCTCACATTCACTTCTTCAATTGTAACTTCAACTTCTCTATTCTCCCAATCGTCAAATATACTATCACCTTCTGATTTTATTCTGCTTAATGTGTCAGCTATCAATAGTTCTTTACCCGGTTTGTATTTTACTATTAATTCATACTGTTGCAGTTTTATTAAAATTCTTTGTAGTCTCAAAGGGCATAATACTAGTGGTTTTTTAAATATGGATTCTAATGGACGATGATCAGTTTCTACTTTAACTTTTCTACCATATATGTACTGATGAAATCTATGACATCCAAATGCAATACCTAGAGCTTCCTTCTCAGTTTGAGCATATTTTTTCTGAGACTCAGTTAACGATTTCGATGCATAAATAACAGGTAAATTATTTTGCAATAGTACTGCACCTAAACCGTCCTTTGATGCATCTACCGATAATGTTAAAGGTAGCTTACTATCATAATATTGCAAAACTGGCTCACTAATTAACATTTCTTTTAATTTATCTAAAGCGTCACTATGCAACTTTGTCCATTCAAATATAACATCTTTTTTTATTAACTCTCTTAATGGAGCATTTATTTGTGCAACATTAGGTAAAAATTTTCCAACATAATTTACAACCCCCAATATTCTCTGTAATGCTTCTTTATTCTCTGGTGGTTTTAATTCCTTTATGGTTTTTATTTTATTATAATCTGGTTTTACTCCTTCGTTTGTTATTTCATGTCCTAAGAAATTAACTTTACTTTTATTAAATTTGCATTTTAATTTATTAAATTTTACATTTCTCTCACTTGCTCTTTGAAGTACTTTTCTCAGCCTCTCATCATGTTCCTCTTTATTTTTACCATAGACTATTATATCATCTATATATGTATCAACACCCTCTAACCCTTCAAATGTTTGTTTAAATTTTTTATGAAATATTTCTGGGGCTGAAGAAATACCAAAAGGCATTCTTAAGAACCTATATCGTCCCATTGGCGTGGAGAATGTACACATTTTAGAACTTTCATTTGTCAATTTAATTTGATAAAAACCTTGATTTGCATCTAGAGTACTAAAAACTTTTGCCCCCGCCAATTGTTTTAAAATCTCCTCTACAGTTGGTATTTGAAAATATTCTCGTTGTATTACTTTATTAAGATTTTGTGGACCTAGGCATATCCGTATAGCTCCATTTGGTTTTTTAGCTATAACAATAGAATGCACCCATTCAGTGAATTCCTCTACTTTCTCTATTATTTGTAAATCACATAGTTTATTTAATTCTTTTTCAACGGATCTTCCAATGAGAATGGAATTTTTCTTGTTGCACAAGCTATTGGAACAAAATTATCTTTTAATTTTATCTCATAATTTCCTTCTATGCATCCAACTCCTTCAAATACCTGATTAAATTCTTTAGTTATGTTCATATTTTCATAATTTTCATCTATTTCTAAGAGACGTTTAACTATGCCTAATTTTACACTGTCTTCAAGACCTAGAATAGCTACTTTTTTATCTACTTGTGTATTTACTACATAAAATTCACAACTTTTTTTATTTTTATTGCTAATTCCCGTTTCAATATTTAAATTACATTTCCCTAGTACTTTAATATTGTTTCCATCAAAAGTGCTAAGCTTTGCCTTGGTTGGTTCTATTAATACCTGTGGATTTATACATTTTAATATCTCACTTGGCAATACATTTGCTTGAGCTCCAGTGTCTATTTTATATCTTATTTCTGTACCATTAGTTTTCAACTTTACTATCCAATCTTTATCACTGTTATTATTTTTATTTTCACCCACAACGCCTATAAAAAATTCTTTCTCTTCTATTTCATTAATTTTACTCTCACTTTTA
Organism: Metopolophium dirhodum; assembly: GCF_019925205.1. NCBI lineage: Eukaryota > Metazoa > Arthropoda > Insecta > Hemiptera > Aphididae > Metopolophium > Metopolophium dirhodum. Next base: position 34,464,739 of record NC_083565.1, on the reverse strand, counting down.
GTTGATCTACATTGTTTAGCAAAATGGTTTAATTTCTCACACTTATTACACATTTTCCTATAAGCCGGACAATTATTTATTTTATGATTCCTCCCACATCGTTTACAATTATTTATAATTTTGACATCTTTATTACTATTATACTTACCTTTAGATTCTTCAATCTGCTTTCCCCTTTGTGTATGATGATCATATTTCTTAAGCTTCTGTATTTCTTCAACGTTGCAATTGTTGGTGCCATTATCCATTGCTGATATTTGTTTTCTTACTACTTCATCTGAACGACACACATCCAGCACCTTCTCCAATCCGATGTTGCCCTCCTTCAGTAATCTCTCTTTTATTTTGTTATCGGTTAATCCACAAATGAGTCTTCCTCGAATCAATGTGTCAACTAGCTCCCGAACTCGCACGACGCTGCTAATAACCTGAGCTCTTTTACATACTCATCGATGCTTTCTCCAGTCTTTTGATCTCTTGTAAAGAACATGTGTTGTTCATATACTATGTTCTTTTTAGGGATAAAATATTCATCAAATTTACGTATAACTGCATCATACTTAGCTGCATCGTTAGCTTTATTAAATTCAAAACTATTATAAATTGGTAGAATTTCAGAGCCAAGACAATGTAACATTAAAGCGATTTTCCGTTTTTCTTCACACTCTTGTTGACTTGATGCCATCAAATATATATCAAACCTTTGTTTAAATAATTTCCATTTCTCTGCTATATTGCTTCCAGACAAGTCAAAAGAAGTAGGTAGACTGATGTGTTCTGACATTTTGACTTTTAACTTGTTTTGACCACGTGTTTCTAATTTTTAATTATTATTTATTTATTATTATTTATGCCATGTAGATTTATTTATTATTTGTTTCCTTTTACTAAACAAAACCGACTGCGCCATGTAGATTTATTTATTATTTATTTAACAAAAAGTACAACATTACATTAATTACTTAAATTATATGGTAAATTAATGACCGCACATCAATTGAATAACTATTATATTTCATGTGTAGTGTATATTGAACTAACCTCTAAATTCTAATTGATAACTCTGTTATCATTACAACAACTTTTAGATTTAACACAACCATTATAGTGACTTACATCTTGACGAGGTACTGCACTTGAAACGTACTGTACAACAAAGTGGGTTACCTATAATTGTTCGCTTTTTTCTTTCTGAAAACACACACGTGGTAGCGTATGTATTAAGCGTTAGGTAGGTATTTACGAGATTTGGAACTTACTTATATTATTTTTAGATTATTATTTATTTGGCTACGGCCTACAATACATTTGTATGAATCAGTTTAATCAAATAATATTAACTTTGTTAATATAATATTTTGTATGTTATAAATGTCTAACAGAAAAATTACTGGAGGTTGGATTTTCAAGTATGTATAATTTTTAAAAAAATGGTTGTATCTAATTCAATTCAATTCAGACAATAGACGAATTAGTATGTTAACATACAGTAACAATAAAGTAAAAACCGTTCAATAATTTATGTGTACCTATAGATTCTTTATTTATGAACTACTGCTTTGCAAGGCAATTGTGTAAGTAGTTTAGAGTGATAATTTTGTAGTAAGCCAGTTACTACTTAACAACACCATTGTAATATAATAGTAATTATACTATACTATAGATTAGCTATACTGTAATTCGGCATAAATCGGATATTAGAAACGGAAATAGGATTTCCTACTGTTTAGTATGAGAAGACAGGCTCACTGAATAATATAATTACTCGGGGAGTCCTGTGTACGACAATATTCAAATATAAAAATTTAAAATGGTTAATTTAATTACAACGCGGTACGCGACAAAGTTCAATATAGAAATATAAAAGAGTAGAATGATTATTCAATTGAATCATAGATTAGCATTTTTAGCAATACGTAGAAATATAAGGAAGTCATAAAATGCGTGGGCCGGAACGCTGGTCACACACATCACATCCGTGAGCCGAGATACAGTATCTATAGGCAGGGGGGTACGGGGAACTTCATATATAAGGGAGCCCGAATCGGCCTGTTTTCAGACGTGTACTACCACCCATTAGTGCAAGCACCTTCACGCCACTCTGTACGAGCATATTTTGGACTTAGAAAAATTATCAACAATATAATAAAATTCACAATAAAACAACAATTGTCTTTTATTTATTATCAACCACGACTACATCATCAAACAAATTGTCTGCGACCCGCAACTATAATATCTCGGCAGCCACTTATCTACTATTAGAACTACGATAGTAGGTACCAAGCTGTCGAGAACATTACACTGGCGCAGTCGAAAAAGGAGGTTCAAGGAGTTTCAAGACGAGGCGAGCAGTCAAAGCGATGGATTTAAATTTCTAAAGGCGAGTCTAGCAGTCAAGACGGCTACATTCAACTTCGGAGATCCAGTACCGGCGCAGCGGCTACACCACGTCAAGCAGCTCCACGGAGGTAACAGTTGAGGTCTGATCAACCAAGGCGACTCCGGGATCAACGAACAATTCAAGACGGGCCAGCAGTCAATCAAGGAAAATGAACACAGCAGTGGCAACAACGTTGTTGTGACTTGTGAGTATATTAATTAAGTGAAGATAGATAATTAAAATTAAAATTGTATAGCTTGAAGTGCACGTCTCACGTTGATACATATATATCAGCGTTTATTTTATACTTGGTGGTGGTGTAAAATATTAGGGAAAAATATTCGAATAAAATTAAATAAAGAAAAAAAAAATAGGAAACAAGCTTGGGAAGAACTATATACGTATTTTATGATAGACAGCTGTAGACTGATCTAGGATTTTTATGGTAAATAGACGGCAAGGACCGATCTAAGATTTTTTATGATAGACAGCTGTAGACTGATCTAGGATTTTTATAGACGGCAAGGACCGATCTGAGATTTTTTATGGTAGGCAGCAGGGACTGACCTAAGAATTTTATGGTATTTTGTGATAGGCAGCAGGGACTGACCTAAGTATTTTATGATATTTTGTGATAGACAGCGGAGACTGATCTAATAAATTAAAGTAGACGGCGATAGGCTGATCTAGGAAATTGATGCACGCGCGTAGCATTTTTGAATTATATATGAGAATAATTGATTAAAGTGAAATATTGAATTGAAATATAATTGTTGAGAGAATTTAAGTGATATATATTGAAAAAAAAAGAGATTTTGAATTAAAAGGCAGTAGATGACCTTATTAAAGTAATTGACGTCAAATTTTGAAAAGTTTTGAAAAAAAAAGAGGGAGATTAATTATAAGGGCCCTAGGATAAGAAATAGTATAACATTACTAAGAATAAGTTGATAGAATAATTATTAGAAATCAAAAAAAAAAAAAATTGTTAGTGTTTAGAAGGTTAAATGGTAAAGCGCGTAAATTAGGAAATTAAATCATTTAGGAAAAATTAGTAATAATACTTTTATAGTCTATAGTCTATTAAAATAGGGGATAGGAAGTCGAATATTATTAGAGGGATTTACGGAGTAGCTAACCGGGGAATTTTTCGTTATAATATTCGAGCGTAGTACGAGCGCGTACGCATAAAAAAAACATCGCGGAACACGGCGAGGGAAACGGGTGAGGGGATACCGTATCGAAATTTAACACGCGTAACATAGGCGGTCGAACGTTTTACGTGTTATTAGATAGGTACTCATCCATGTCCAACGTACGACGCGCGTTTACGTATATTTCATTTTAATATTTGTGCATGATAATTTATTTTATAAGTAATAAATTTTTACTTATTATTAATTTTGGTGACGGTAGTTACGTATTATTAGTTTATAAATCAATAATAGTATATACATGTAGAGTAAATACTGTTGGTAATTACTCACGCGGATAGGACATTAATAAATTTAGTAGATATAATTTATAAGTACCTAGTAGATATAATTTATTAAAAATTATATATATGTAATGTTTAGATAAATATATGTCAGAATCCGATAGTTCAGATATTGATACTAGTTCTGCGGACAGTTCAATAAAAGTTGAAAATTATAAATCTAGGAAAGAATTAAAAGAGGCAGTTTTAAAAGACGCTGTAAAGAAAGAATTTTTAGAACAAACTAGGAAACACATAGTTAAAACTGTTAAGAAAAAGTTAGTAAGAACACATAGTTTAACAGAACAGATAGGTACCGCGCCACGAAAACAAACCGTAGGTCGTTTAGGTACTAGGTCAGACTCAAGCGTAATTCACGTGCAGTTAGAGTCAGTGGTTAAGAAAAAAATGAGTAAAATGGATTTAGATAAAGCAATTGCTATGATACCTATTTGCACGGGCAAAAAGGACGTAGCCGAATTTATAAATATTTGTGAAATCGCAATTAAAGAAACAACGGAAGCAGATACACCGATATTATTAAAAATAATTACTTCTAAGTTAACGGGAAATGCATTAGAAGTAACAAAATATCGAAATTTAGAAACATGGGGAGCAATAAAAACAATATTAGAAGGGGCATTCGAACAAAAAGTATCGGAGAGGGCCCTATCAATAGCTTTAAACACGGCACGTATGGCCGAGGGAGAAAGTGTGGCAAAATTCGCTAGTAGAATCGAAGAGTTATATTATAAACTCTGCGCGGCAAGTACGATAGGTCTAGCTCAGGCCGAGGCAGATATAGTGAAAAAACAAACAAAGAAACAGGCAATGATCATATTTATGACAGGGTTACCTCATCACCTATATACAGTATTGAAAAGTCGAAATCCCAGTACATTGGAACAATGTTTCAAAACGGCGATCGATGAGATGCTCGAATATGAGTCAAAAGTAGAAATGGATAAGTTGCAGAGACAAATCGGTAATGGAAAACAGGCAGACGTCAATAACGAGGAAAAACGACAAAATGGTGGTAATACAAATAACGCAGTTAATCGCGGAGGAAACGGTAATTCAAATCAAAGCAATAGAAATAATAATTTCAACGGGTATAACAACCGATATGTTAATCACAACAACCGCAATAACTATGGGAATAATAATCAGAGCGGATATGGCTCACACATGGTTAATCGCGGCGGTCAACGAGGCGGAAACGGCTATGGACGGAATTTCAATGGCAATAATGTACAACAAAATAATATTAACCGAAGCACCGGATGCTACACTTGTGGTAGATCTAATCACATAGCACGAGATTGCTGGAGCAATCGACCTAATGCGCAACAAAATACGTATAACAATAATCGTGTAAACGGCACGCGCCATGCGAACAACAACAATAATGTTCGTAGGGACAATAACAATACTCAGGGCGTACTTTGCAGTTACTGCAATAAGATAGGTCATGAAATTTCAACCTGTTATACAAAACAGAAAAACGAAAGAAGCACGTCGGGAAACGCCAACGGACCATCACCAGTGGGAGTCAGATTGGTCCAAGAAATAGTTCAAGACCCACACACAGGATTTTCCACATCACAGCAAAATTAATAGACAACCACATTACTTTAGAATCACCCAGTTTTAATAAGAATCAAATTAAATTATTAGTCGATACTGGGGCGGATCTAAATATAATCAAAATTAATGCATTAAAAGGAAACACTGAAATTAACGAAAACGAAAAAATTTATTTGAAAGGCATCAATGAAAAAATAGTTTCTACGATAGGAAAAACAGAAATAGAATTAATAATTAATAATGAAGCATTCGAAACACAATTTTATGTTGTAAACAATATTTTTCTGATTCTGGCAGACGGAATTATTGGTAATAAATTTCTAATAGATAATCATGCAGTAATAGACGTTGCTAATAACACGCTAACAATAAATAATAATAAAACCAGAAGCGATAGTGATATCTGTTTTACATTAAAACCGCGCTCAGAGACAATAGTACAAATCGATATACCCGATACAGAAATGAATAATAAAAATATTTTAATTAATAAGCAAGAATTAATACCGGGCGTATATTGCGCGAATATTTACAATACAGTCAAAAACAACAAAACTACAATAAGCATATTAAATATATCTGAAATGACGCAGGAAATAAATGTAGGTCAAGTGCGTAATATTTCATACGACACGGATGTTTTGACAGATAGCGTACGGTGTATAAACACAATTGACACTGAACGCTCGCGTCGGGTCAGGGCGTTGATACGTACTGATCATCTTCAAGTTCACGAATATAATTCGATAATAAAAATATGTGAACATTACGCGGACATTTTCTATTTAGAAGGGGATAATCTTACGTGTACTACGGCAGCAGAACACGTAATAAAGGTTCTAAGTTCTAACTAAGGATTTGAAACCGATTTATAAAAAACCATATCGTTTACCGTTTTCACAACAACCGGAGATAGAAAAACAAATAGGTCAAATGATGAAAGATGAAATCATAGAAAGGTCAATGAGTCCGTTTAACGCACCATTAATATTAGTCAAAAAGAAGGAGGACGCCTCGGGGAAACAAAAATTCAGAATAGTTATCGATTTTAGGGCACTTAATGAAGTAACTTTAAATGAATTTCACCCATTACCAAATATAACGGAAATATTAGACCAATTAGGACAATGTCAACTGTTCAGTTTGATAGACTTAAAATCGGGGTATTTTCAGGTACCTTTGGCTAAAGAATCAAAAGAACTTACGGCATTTTCAACGGGACAAGGGCATTATCAATTTAAACGATTAGTTATGGGTCTAAGTTCAGCTCCGGCGACATTTCAAAAAATGATGACAAACGTGTTATCAGGGTTGATAGGAATGAAGTGTTTAGTATACCTGGATGACATAATAGTGTATGCTAAAAATTTACAAGACCACAATGAAAAATTAATAAACGTATTCGAGAGATTACGTATACACAATCTAAAAATAGAACCGGACAAATGTAGTTTTTTACAACGGGAATGTTTATTTTTAGGTCATGTAATTAGTGACGAAGGAATCAAACCGGACCAAGCGAAAGTTAAATCTGTAAAAGATTTTCCGGTTCCTAAAAACGTTAAACAAATAAAAAGTTTTTTAGGACTTAGTGGGTATTATAGAAAATTCATAGAAAACTATAGTGCTATTGTTAATCCAATAGTGAAATTATTAAGAAAAGACGTAAAGTTCATTTGGGACAAAGACTGTCAAAAAGCTTTCGATAAATTAAAAGAAATATTATGTTCAGAACCAATTCTACAATATCAGGATTTTACAAAACAATTTATACTAACGACAGACGCTAGCGGTAGGGCGCTAGGTGCAATATTATCTCAAGGTAAAATAGGATCGGATTTACCAATAGCTTATACAGTTCTAGAACTTTAAACCGGGCGGAATGTAATTATTCGGCAACGGAACTGGAATGTTTGGCGATTATATTCGGCGTAAAAACATTTCGACCGTATTTATATGGTAGAAAATTTACAATTCTTACGGACCATAGGCCTTTGTCATGGCTATTTAATTTAAAAGACCCATTATCCCGATTGGCAAGGTGGAGACTACAATTGGAGGAGTACGAATATGAGATAGTATACAAAATGGGCCAGTTGAACACCAATGTCGACGCGTTATCGCGTATGTATAATGTTACGGAAATTAAGGACGAAAGTTATGATAATTTTATGCAAAAATTCGAAACAACAGTAATATCTAATAAAGACGTTAAAGAAGTACACGGCGAACTAATAAATAGTCCGTCGGAGTACCACATAGTATCTGAAATCGAAAAATATTATAATTTTCGATCAGGTATTAATTACGAATTAAAAATGAGATTTGGTAGAGACAAGCAATTAAAATCTCATAAAGATTTAGGCGACGTCGTAAAATTCAAAAGCGGAGATAGGTACATAATATTTTTAATAACAAAAACGAAAAAGAAACAATTAGCCACGTACCAAAATTTACACGTTGCTTTACTAAATCTTAAGTATTTTTGCGAATTTATAAATTTTATTATAGCAAATAACAAAGTAGCTTAATTTACACACTAAAGTAAATATATATAGAAAAAAAAAAAAAGTAACGCTAGATATTAATAATTAACTAACAGAATACCACAAATAGTAATTTTAATTTCATTAATTTCAGAAAAACAAAAGAGAAAGAAATAACATTAGGAATCGGGCGGTAAATAATAGGGGCATATTTTGTCTATTTTATTGGAGACTGACAAATGTTGCACTATTATGCACCGAACGGTTTGACCACTTAAGAGAAATGTTGGAGTTTGATCGTTTGGTGATTGGTTGGGAAAATCGTGTGAATAGCAGATTTTTTTAACGGGATCACCAAGGGACTAAATGGCCATGATAAATCACAATAAGAAATTACAAAATCTTATTAGTTTAGCCAGTGTCGCGGGAGGATGCTTGATTTGCAGCACACTCTGGCGACACGGGTTCAATTAGCAAGATGAGATCATTACGAAAATAGAATGGAATAGAATCGATTTAATACTAGTCTTGATCATGTAATAAAACTTGAATACAATAGTTTATTGTTGGTCTGGACCTGTAGTAAAAAGATACAAATCTAATTACAGTATAGGGATAGTAATATTAACTAGGCATAAAATATAATGATATAGCGATTAATGGAAAATATATATATAGAAGCAAACGTAAACGTAGAATGAAAAAAAAAAAGAAAGTTAGGAACATATTAGCATATATTAGCGTAAATAACATGGTGATGGAATAAGAAATATATTAATCTAATTTATTTAAAATATAATTAACATGGTAATGGAAAATAAAATATAGTAAACACCACTATTTTATCATATATATATATATTGCACGAAAAAAAAAAAAAAATATATATATTGTAATAGATTTTAAGAATTCATGTTATATTAAAATATTATTACACATATTATATTAACACTAAGATAAGATTATTGATGTAAACAAAAACACAAAAAAAAAAAGAATATATTGTTAATCACATAAGATACTAACCTAGATAATAAGCAAAATATATACTGTAATATTGTGAATCATAATCTGTATTCTGTCAATAATAATTAATATGGTGAAATGTACCATATAATTATAATGATGTATTTGATGTAAAACATAAAATGTAAACATGTAATAATTGAATGTAATGTAATAATTGATATATGTAAAATTTGTAATCATAGGAAAGTGCTTGAACTAATGGAGGAAGTTTGAGTTAATTTTTCTCATTTTAGACGATAAAAATCAACTTTTAAAGGGGGGAGATGTAGTAAGCCAGTTACTACTTAACAACACCATTGTAATATAATAGTAATTATACTATACTATAGATTAGCTATACTGTAATTCGGCATAAATCGGATATTAGAAACGGAAATAGGATTTCCTACTGTTTAGTATGAGAAGACAGGCTCACTGAATAATATAATTACTCGGGGAGTCCTGTGTACGACAATATTCAAATATAAAAATTTAAAATGGTTAATTTAATTACAACGCGGTACGCGACAAAGTTCAATATAGAAATATAAAAGAGTAGAATGATTATTCAATTGAATCATAGATTAGCATTTTTAGCAATACGTAGAAATATAAGGAAGTCATAAAATGCGTGGGCCGGAACGCTGGTCACACACATCACATCCGTGAGCCAAGATACAGTATCTATAGGCAGGGGGTACGGGGAACTTCATATATAAGGGAGCCCGAATCGGCCTGTTTTCAGACGTGTACTACCACCCATTAGTGCAAGCACCTTCACGCCACTCTGTACGAGCATATTTTGGACTTAGAAAAATTATCAACAATATAATAAAATTCACAATAAAACAACAATTGTCTTTTATTTATTATCAACCACGACTACAACATCAAACAAATTGTCTGCGACCCGCAACTATAATATCTCGGCAGCCACTTATCTACTATTAGAACTACGATAGTAGGTACCAAGCTGTCGAGAACATTACAATATTATAATACTTTATATAAAGCATTTAATATATGATATATATTGAATATTTTAAATTAAGGTGTACGAATAAAACTCAAAATAGTACCATACCCCAATATAAAACAAGCAAATATGCCTCACTTGTAAAACCCATAAAATTCCACCGTGGCTCTGGATGGCGTCTGCAAGTATTACCATCAATATAAAATATGAACCTACCCATATGATATTTAAATATTTGTAAAAGTATCTGAATATAAGGGCTGTTCGTGTGTCTTGTAGCTTGCCATAACGAATATTCGGTATTATCCGTCGCAGTGAGACTAGTCAAGTATAATTTGAACGTTTCATTTTTCATTTGTTTGGTTTTGTCATGAAGAATTTTGCTTACACGGTTCCATTCCGTATATGGTATATCCGTTGGGTTCCGTGTACTATACTATGTTTGTCTAACTCAGCATTTTTGTTGTATTAGTTTTCTTATATCTAGTAGATAGGTTAACTGGTAATTGCCATTGATAGCTACCGGAGTTGCTATTTGCGCCGCATTAGTAATGTCATCGGTTAATTTTCTTGACTGCCATTTGTGTGTCTACAATTGTTCTTAGTCATGTTGAAAGAATTATGTTTTCTTCCAGCGTACTTCTGAACGTACATTTACGTTACTTTTGAGTAGATCCTAATTTGTTTTTTGTCAGTTAAAGAAATTTTATTTTGTTTCACTATTACATTGGTGCTTGGTGAGAGAAGCACATGGATGTGATCTGATATTAGCTCTATTATTCCTTTAACTTCTGTATACATTTATGAAATACCATTCATTACGTAGAAGTTAATAAGATCAGGTCATTTATTTGGGTTAGTCGATTAGTATGACGGTTTTCTAGTTGAGACGCATTGTGCTTTGATTGAATTTGCAGATTTGAACAATTCCCGCCCTTTCGTGGTTATCAATTTCGATTCGCAAAAGGAATGTTTGACATTTGTGATTTGTATAAAAAAGTAAAAAACCAATATTGACACTGTTGGTGAATGGAAAATATCTTTCGATGTAGGTTAAAATATTTGTAAAAAATAGTAATGAAATACGTTTATTGAAATATATTGCAAGTAATTTACCATAAACATTATGATAAATACGATAGGTACGATAGTTATCTCTAATTCCGTAAATTCACGTTTGCCTATGGCCGAGCATATGGGTCCTATTTATGCTCTTATTCTTCCAATTGGAGATCATCTAGTGGTAATTTGGTAATGGCACAAGTCCTGTTATCACAATGGTCTATACACATTTAATTCGTAGACTCAGGGTCTAAAGATTTCCATAATTCCACATATTCCCAAGCATAAATATCACAATCCACTGTTTTATAGCATCGTTAGTTATATTGTTAATGCTAATTCGTCGTCACTCTAATGTAGTTACATGATATCCCTATATGGAATATCCGATTATATACGGATAATATAAAGTATCACATGAGTACATAACTTCGGTGTATTTTAATTTATACTCTATCCCAGCGGTTCTTAACCTTTTGTAGATCGCGGACCCCCTTACCAAATTTTTTTTCAAATACCTTTTTTTTTTACAAAACATCTCATGTTATCATACCCAAAATTATAATCATTATTTTATATAACAAATTACATAAGTAGACATAACAAAACATACACAGTTATAATTTTTTTATTACAATTAATTTTTTATAAAAATGTAATATGTATACAACTATAGTTGACTACGATCGATCAGCTGCACTTAGTGGTAGTAAATATAAGACTTCCGAGACTATAGTGCTGTACGCATATACATTTCGTATGAACAAGAAAAATTATGTGCCGAGGATCACAGGTTAAGAACCGCTGCTCTATCCAATTAGATAACGTTACGGCCCGACAAAAATCAGTTTTTCTACACATCCCAACGCGACACCCTGCCACAGTAGAACCGGTCACGATGGTAGGTCGTGGGTGTCATGGGTGTCGTGGTAGACTGCATAGAATTGGCGCGTTATTTTGCTGGACAGAGTACAGATCTACTCTACAACAAATAACGATAAACTTTCCTCCCTTATTAATTTTAATATGTCACCGTCTATATAGTATACAGATAATAGTATATTATGCAACTAATTTTTATTACATGAACTGTGCGGTAATTCACTTGTGTGGATTGTTGTCATGAAAAATTGACTATCCCAGTGGATTTTTCACAGTTTCAATTGCTTGCGAAAAGAAACAAGGATCATAAATTAAGCGGTGAGTTTTTACAATTTTTTTAGTGAATTACTTATACATACTTTTTATGGTTTACTATGTGTTAACAATCACACTTCTTAGCCATTTCACTTTAGCCTATAATAGGTAGGTATCAATAGATTTTAATTCGTTAGATTAATTAAATAATTTCCTTGATTTTAATATAAATTCTAATTTAAATTTTAGTTTTTGCTAATATATATGATAGCGATGTTAGTGATTATTTGTCTACCTTGTGTTGGTCCTGATAACATTCCTCTATTTAAAAAAAAATATAGCCCTGTTTTGGTTAATCCATTATTATATTTATTTAATAACTTATTAAATGCTGGGTGTTTTCCCTCTATTCGGAAGAGGTTTTTTGTTATTGCATTACACAAAACTGGAAATATGTTTGATGTTTGTAACTATAGACCAATTTCAGAAATTTCTATTTTACCCACGTCCATATTTGCTATTTATTTGTTAACTACTTGTACTTGTTCTGGAACAATCGGACAAAGTTAGTGGGGCGAAATTAAAAAAAAAATTTTGATTTGCTAATTTCAAAAATAGATTTGCTATTATTTGCTAATTATTTGCTAACTACTTGTGCTTGTTCTGGAACGATCGGACAAAGTCGGTGGGCTGAATTTTTTTTGTTGAAAAATTCATCAAAATTAGAATTTTGATTTCCTAATTCAAAAGATAGATTTGCTAACTACTGGTGTTTTTTCTGGAACGATCGGATTAAGTTGGTGGGTTACCTGAATTTGTCCCACCTAAATAAAAAAAAATCATAACTTCTACAAAAATGATTTGCTAATTTCTGGAATAAATTTGCTAAAATTTGCTAATTATTTGCTAAATGTAGGTTTGGATCGTAACATGTAGAGTTGGTGGGTCGACTTCATGCACCGATTATGATTGGATATAATTTTAGACCTGTATTTTATATTTAGTCAAAAACATATAAATCGAATAACAAATATTTGGCACAGCTGCACGGGCAACTCCGAAAAGGACAGCTATTTTAAATATTAAACGAATTTAGCAGCTGGAACTTTTTTCCCTAGAGCCTTATCTTTAACTAATTCTGCGTGTATGAATAATGTTGATTTGTTTGATACTTATGTTTTGACATTAATTGGAAAATAGTATTATGTCAATTTTACGTTATTTTTATGCTTCTCAGTCGATGACATTGTATTACGTATTTGTTTTATCAGTATTGTATCATGTATTTTTTTTTTTTGTTAAAAACATCATATTTTGTTTTTCTTATTACTAGATAATTATTACTAAGATTTTGTTTCCCAATTGTTTTTTGATTGTAATTGTTTATCAAAAGGGCATTTATGCCCGTTCATGAAATATAAATAAATAAATAAAACAATAAAATAATATTATTTTACAGAAGTTGTAGTTGAGTTCTTCACTAAAGTTAGGGCAATGGTTGAAAACGGGGAAGGCAAGTATTCAATGTGAATGTTTCAATAATTATTTACGTAAATAATTCATAGTATTCACCGCTAGTAATTGTATTTTATGGACCTAATAGTTGTATATTCACCATTAAAATCTGAAATTTCACTTATCCTGGTTAGGAACTTACCCACTCCATTTTAACATTCAGAATAATCAGATGACTGATTACGATTATTGTGACAATGTGTATTTGTTAAGCATAAAAAATCTAAAAAAAAATACATTCAATTATTTTTGAATTTTTTATAAATATTGCTACGTATGGACCCCTATACCCCGCCACTACATAATATAGTTAAAATATACAAATATCTAATATACTATAGTAACACATAGATAGTCAAGATGATGTCAGCGTTGCATACCAGACCCTGGGAAAGCAATTATAATTGTTGGCAACAGCCTCAGCATCTGCCAACGGCCAGATGATAGAACCCGAGCCGGTAAGTTTTTTGTGGGAATTCTTCGACTCGTAGTCGATTCTATGAATTAGATCGCGGGACTGTGGCAAGTGTTATAAACTAGCAATTGGATTAATTGCTTAGCTTATAAGTTGCAGGTAGCAAGACCGTTGGTAGAGGATTTCTTAGGTAGGTTGGTAAATAATTAGACTTTGTTGAAAAGTTTAAGTTGTATATTTAAATTTATTCTTCACAAAACACTCTTAGTCCAAATTGACAAAATCGTTATACTGTCTCTCGCGAAAGTGCTCGCATGTACGATGGTAAATCACGTCTAATCTACAGGCCGTTTCGGGTCTGGTTTTATAGGGCCTCATGCTCTCCTACAATCCCCCTGGTCCATCGATAAATCCGTAGACCTCACAGGACGTTATTCAATTTATTATCTATACATTCCCACGCCTGGCTATTCCAAGAATCGTATCCCATTATCATATTTACAATATATGCTATACGCCATCCGTTAATATTTAGATACTGTGCATTATTTATATATTATATATATATTATAAGTAATACCCATATATCATATTCATATAATTATGATGTATGATTATATTTCTTCTGTAGGCTTTTTTAATAGTTGTTCAGAATATCAGAAATACGTACTACGTTTTAATTAATGTATTTAAATATTAATTATGAGTGCTTGGCCATCTGGTTACTATTTTCTTAGCCTGTTCAGGTGAGATTGTAGGACCTATTGAAATGCGGTTCCAAGATCGCATCGCCCTCTCGTTATATTCCCACAGCGTATTTTAATAAAATTTATGACATTGATTTATATATTTAAATTACTATATGCTATACCTTAGGGCGAAACGATCACAATAATATAGTATGTATATTATTGGATTCGTTACACCTCCCCTCTTAAAGTCATATTTTACTGTCTAAACATTAAAATTTGGCTCATTCCTAAATTTCAGTACAAGCACCTTCCCTAAATTACAATTTTATATTCATAAGTTGTTTGTTACAATTACAATCATGTTTACAATAATTATCATTTTACAATTACATAGTTTGGTTACATTAGTTTGAAATATTCTCTATTGTTTTCAAAAATATACGTATAATCCACAATATATTTTATAGGTTGGTAAATAATTAGACTTTGTTGAAAGGCTTCTGTTTGCTTTATAGCTTCCCGTGTTTTCTTAGTGCATTTATCATCGCATACGCCAAATAACGTGTACATAGCGTTACCTATTATGTTTACTAGCTCCCTTCTTTTCCGTTGCTTATTATCGAATTGATCCATACCACTTCCTAATTACATAAACATACGTTCTTTTTGTTTACTTATTTCACTATAGAAATCCGTTATCACTATCTGCTTTTTTCCGCATAAATCGATATGTTTTTGATCAGTACATATCGTTGTAATATTTTTCATTTTTTTCCCCAGTAACTCATATTTTGTGTTGTACTCCTTTAACGAAAAATATGTTACAAGTTTATATTCATCCCCTATAATCCTAGTAGGTCCTAAATTTTCGTAATATAATCCCTTGCCATTTCCATAAGGCGTATATTTAAAGTGTTCTGATGTATTTATTTCGTCAGATTTGACTAGACAACCAATCATCATCACCAATCTAAAAGTATAAAATTATATTTATATTAAACTAACTACCTTATTTATTATTGTCTTATATATATATATTTTTAAAACCACCTATCCGTAATCTAGTATATCCTTTGGATCGTATAAAAGTTTCATATAATTTTTTAGTCGTTTACATAATGTATCTACTGACGTCACTGAATCTGATGATAAATTGTACATGATTTTAGTAATAATTTCTATTATTTTAGTTATTTCAAGAATTGTGAAAGGTTCTTCAATGTTATTATTTGCAGTATTAATATGACCTACAAAACACCTCAGTGTGTTTTCCGGCCCTATAGTATATGTTTCATGTAATTCTTGTTGGAGTGCCATTTCAAGTTCCAAAATGATTCCCTTTGTCTGTCCCTAAAATTAAAATTTATCTATAATTTTTTTTTATTATAATTTTTTTTTTTTGTTTAAAGAATATTTAGAAAATATGTTTAATTCTACATTGTTTGTATTACGCTTCCTATTTAGTTTTATTCTTAAAATTAAATTAATAATTTACATATTATTAACTAAGTATATATTTACTATATATTTTTTAATCGGCTTGTGCATCATTATAATATTTTTTTACATTATTTCTATGAACAGTGATGCTTCGCCACCCACGTATAACTACATTTTCATTTCCCACTACTGCTATGACTTCGTATGGTCCTAACCATAATGGATCAAGTTTTGTTCTATGATTATTATCCTTTAGGATTACTGAATCCTTAACATGTATTTCCTGTGGGTTTTCGTTTCTATCGTATCTTTCTTTACTTTTTATTTTATTTTTAATTAATTCCTTTTTTTTCCTCAGTATATTCTATACCTGCACATATAATACATATAATGATTTCTATGCCTGTTTTACGAAATACGTATCGTATCATTGACCTTATATTTTTCCATTCTAAATCGTCGTGTTCACCTAATTTCTTCATGGCTAGTTTATTTAATTTGTTTTCTTCGCAGAGTAGTTTCAAATTTACTAATGATATGTACACGTTTTCGTAAGTCGATTTTCGTCGATCACTATTTTTCGTTACTAGGAATATTATGAATCTATTTTCCTGTTTGTAATAAGGCGTGTCCCCTATTACTCGACTGAGCGGTAACATTGCACCGTTTCCAAATTGCCTTTTTAATTGGTAATTTGTCCCTGTCCTAAAGTTATATTGCCTTGCAATTGCTGACACTATATTATATTCTTTTGGTGATTCTACTAGTGTACCTATAGTTTCTTTTACGTTATTATTTGTAACGAGTTGTGTTTTTATTTTTTCGAGGAATTGTTCATATGTTTCATTTTTTATTTCCTGAATCGAATACATTCGCGTAAGTGCGTCTACATTAGAGTTAAGTACCCCGGCTTTGTAGCGTATTTCATATTCGTATTCTTCTAACTGTATTCTCCATCGAGCTAGTTTCGATAATGGATTTTTTAGATTAAAGAACCATGTTAGTGTACGATGATCACTAAGTATTATAAACTTCCTACCATATAGGTATGGTCTAAATTGCTTAACCCCAAAAATTATTGCGAGACATTCTAATTCAGTTGTTGAGTAATTGCTCTCACTTTTATTTAATGTGCGTGATGCATAACAAATTGGCAAATCTTTACCTATTTCACCTTGAGATAATATGGCTCCGAGTGCCTTGTTGCTCGCGTCCGTAGTTAATAAGAAGGTCTTTGTAAAATCAGGTTATTTAAGTACTGGTTCGGAGCATAACGCTGTTTTCAAAGTATCGAATGATTTTTGACACTTGTTACTCCATACGAATTTAGTGTCCTTTTTTAAAATATTAGTTAATGGTTTTGCTATTGCACTATATGAATTTATGAACTTCCTAAAATAACCGCTTAATCCTAAAAACAACTTTCTGTTTTTTATTGTTGTTGGTTCTGGGAATTCTACTACTGATTTTAATTTACGCTCATCTGGTTTCATCCCGTCTTCATAATGACATGACCTAAGTATATAACCTAACCTAACCTAACCTAAGTATATATTCTCTTTTTAAGAAATTTCACTTGTCTGGTTGTTATTTAAAATTGCTAGTTTTTAATCGCTCGAAAACGTCTATTAGTTTTTCGTTATGATCATACAAATTTTTCCCGTATACGATTATGTCGTCTAAATATACTAAGCATTTAATTCCTATTAAACCTGCTAAAGCTGAATTCATAACTCTTTGGAAAGTCCCGGGACTCGTCTTCATTCCCTGAATCATTCGTTTAAAATGATAGTGACCTTGGTTAGTTGAAAAAGCTGTTAACTCCCGTGAGCCTTTGTCCATCTTGACTTGATAAAAGCCATTCGAAAGGTCCAAAACACTGTTTCCTAGCTGATCTAATGTTTCTGTAATATTTAGCAAAGGGTGAAATTCATTTATGGTAACCTCATTAAGTGCCCTAAAATCTACCCCTACTCTGAATTTTCGTTTGCCTGAATTATCCATTTTCTTTTGTACTAATAGCAAAGGGGAATTCCAGGGACTCCTAGAATTCTCAATAATTCCATTTTCTTCCATTTTTTTAATTTGCGAGTTTATTTCGTCTTGTTGTTCGTGAGGTAATCTATAATATACGATATATGGGTGGTTGGTCTTGCTTTAATTTAATAGAGTGTGTACCCGCGTTTGTAAAAGTTAAAATATCTCCTTCCATGTGAAATATATTATTGTATCGTTCACATATCTCATAAATAGATTGTTTTTCAGTTTCGTCCATGTGTTCATTTACTATTATTTGTTTTAGTCATGCTATACGTTCATTGTGATTGTTTTTTGTTTCAACTGTATATATTTCGTATTCAGTACCGTAAAGTATTCTGTTTAAATCGGTTTTAGTTATAGTCTTTATTTCTTCTGATATATTCATCATGCTAACTATTGCCCTACCGTTGCTCACGATGGATACTGTATTACTACAAAACACATCCTTTACTAATTGTTGTTTGTGTATTAGAATATTTTTATTTTCAACTAATGGGTTGGCAATCAATATTCCTATAATAGTTTCGGTTCGTGTTTTTAATTTGATAGAACTAGTTTCTTCTATGATCTGCCGCCTCGTAATGATAATTTGTTGTTGCCCGCTCTTCTTGATTAGCTTGCCAAAATAGAATGGGGTTTCTAACTATGAGGTTACGTCTAGAAGATCATAACAACTCAAGGAGGACTGCCTCTGCGAGTAGAGTAATACTTATACACTAATGCGTGAATCAATTACCTACATATATTATATTATATTAGTACGTAAAGCTATTTCTTTATAGTATCTAATAACTCAAAATCAGCCAACGTATAGTTGGTTAGATTGCTGGACTAGGTCAGTCAAAGTCAAGAGCTGCTTGAACTTGGCCCCTACTTTTGATTTTTTGATTTCTAATTTTCTGCTGATTTACAAATTCGCAGATTTCATTTACAATTATTTACAATTAATTTACAATTGATCGCGATTTGTCCGAAGTCGTTCAGCCATAGTCGTGGGCTGCGTGAACTTGACCCCCCGACTTTTGTTTTTTGATTTTTAAGTTTTCTGATATATTTTCACAAATTAGGGGATTGAATTTACAATTATTTACAATTATTTACAATTAATTTACGATTGTTTGCAATAGTTTTGAAACTATTTGCACAAAGTTGAGGGGCTATTTTCATGTACGCCATAAAACATCCTTTCATAAAATATTTCAAATACTTTTAAGATTTAGAATAAGTAATAAACAGTCAAACAAAATTAATTAAAATTCAGTTATTTTAAATATACTGTTTAAAACATTGTTTTTAACTGTTAAAAACTCAAACAATTTGTTTTGTAAAAAATACAGTTTTTTTTTAAAAATGAAAAAATACACCAACTACGAAAGACAATAACGTCAATAGTAATATTACGACAATAATAACAGCAATTATATTTTGTTGTCGGCAATGTTGATTAAGACCGTCATTTTCGTGGAAAATCCATCATACTTTATAAGGCATTAGTAACACAGTATTTTAAAATGTCATTGTCTGTGTAAAATATAATCATACTTCTAGAAGTTTCATACACCCACAAATTATAGTTTTAAATTACAACAATATAACTAAAATCGGTATTCATGGTTTTAATATGCTCCAAATTTGAACTTACAATGTCTGCAAAAAATAACTGTGTATATTTATTTTTAGATTGCTTGGTTACGCAGTATGAACTATTTATGAGAATCCTTTTTAAATTGTCAATTCTTAGCTATAAAAATTGAATATTTTATAATTTTTTAACAAAATAATTTGAAAATCTTCGAGTTTTTGATAAATGTTGACAAAAATTGAACTTTAAATAGGTATTAAAAAAAAACAAACCTATATTGATCTTTAATATTTCTCAACTACTATTATAACTATACTTATGAGGAACCTTGTGTTGAATTTTCAAGCTTTTTGATACAACGAATAACATATTTTTATTGACATTTGTAGAGTAAAAAACTAAAAAATTGATGGTTTAAAATGTCTATAAATAACTCAAAACGACAATAAATATTTAGAAAAGTTTAACATGTATAGAAAATTATGAAATAAACATATTTTGATGAAAATTGCAAGTACCAATGGTTATTAGATTTGAATTAAAAAAAAAATAGGAATATCGCTAATTTACATTATCGTTCATTAATTTGTTGATTTACATCTAAATTTTCAAATTTTATTTATAAATGGAAAAATTTTCATGAATTTTTCACTCAAAACAGTTTGTCACTTTTCGTGATATTTATGAATTTTGTCAACATTTTAACTGCAGTTGACCTTAAAAAAAATTATTGTGGATTTACATTCAACTTTTTTTTTAATTTCTACTAACATCAACTTATGAGAAACGTTGTATTACAAAATTACATATTCAAGTTTTTTTACTGACCGAAAAACTTTGTAACGACAATACTTAAAAAAACTAATAAAACTCAAAATATTTTTACGCATATAAATAGCTCAAAAAGCTCGAGAATGTTATGGTGCTTAGAAATTGCTAATAATATAAACATTCAATGAAAATGTCATGTACATTCGGTTATTGTTTTAGTTACATTAAAAAAAGAATCAATTTATTCTAAAATTGGGTTTGCAGCTTTTCCTTAATTTTTGTTTGGTTTTCCTGACGCTTTTGTAAACTATTGTGAACTTTTGACCTTTGACTACCCAAAGTACGAACTAGATTCACTGTTTTTGCCAGAAAAGACGCTGTTGAAGACAATTGAAGCATTTTTTTCAGTCCCAAAAAGGTGATAACCAATACAAAAAAATGCGTTCATTTCTCCACTCAGTATATATAATATCAAATTTATTTTCAAAATTAGATTATGTCTATAAAATGCTTAGGTACCTATATGAATTGATGCAAGGCGCGACTACTACCTATATATTTTTTCATCTGTAGACTGTATTCCATATAAATGTAACTACTATGTAAGCAATGACAATCTTGCTAATACCTACCTATTCGTTGAGATAACAATATAAAAAAAAAACATTCATAAATAATTTTAGGTATGTGTATGATAAATATTCTATTATTTATTAGTTGGTTATAAATAGAAAGTTTGTTATAATAATATACAGTATTAACAGATGTGGATAGAAGGGGGGCTATGGGGTTTGAAGCCTCCCTCCCTTAGGTAATTAAAATATTTCATTTTTTTTATGTAATTGTATAATATAGGTAATATGCAATAAAAGGTTATTTTGTTATTAAAATTTGTTAGTTTTATATTATTTTATAACATCCATGAACCTATGATGAATATTTTATTCACTATAAAAATTTAAACTTAATGCCTATGATTTAAAATGAAGTTGCTTATGCATTGTAATGACGTAGACCATAGTTTTTTTCTTGATATACAGCTTACTGACTCTTCTCCATTGTATTGTGCACTATTATTTAAGAATACGTATTGAAGTATAAAGCAAAGTATTGTTGGATAAAAACTATTATTTACTGTTATGTATAAACCTACTGAATATAAACTGTATTTATTTAATGCAATAGTTGATTTATATTACACAAAACACATTTTATTGAACACTCACGAAAAATATTAAAATTGATATAATAAATATATGTTTTATCATAAGTTAATCATATGTGTGTATTATTACAACCAATAATAAGACTATTATTACCTAATGCTAATTAAATATAAAATGTGGTTGCTTATTAATGACTACTCAACTAAACACACAGAAGTCAATGTTACTTCTCGACAATGTTTCAATGGACCAGATATTGGTGTTGGGTTGTATACTTCTATAGTATCTAAAAATTCTTCAGATTTATTTGTTTCTCCGTCAATTACATACAATAAACCATCTGATTCGATTAGTCCTATATAAAAATGTTATTCAAATTCAATATTTATTTTTACAGAGGTTAATTTAAAACAATAATTATTATTATATTCACCAGGTGTGTATTGAGGAATATATTAGCAATAAAAGGCCATACTCCATCATTTGATAGAAAAATTTGTCTACAGGGCACAATTCTGTTAAGAAAGGTTGATCTATCACTAACACTGATAGCATACAAAACATCTTCCAAAATTCTATGTACATAAACATCTTCATGACATGGCATACAGACAGTTCTTCAACTAGGTAGTTCATGTGTGGGATCATAACATTTGACAGTCTTCAAATGTTTTAAAAACCTCTCATCTATGAAATTAAATGTTTTACAAATTTAAATGAAAAAATAAATATATATTTACTTCATATAAATTATTATTGAGTATACCCACCTAAAATAACTTCTGTAGTCATACTTGCTTCACTTTTGAACACTGGCATCAAAAATCTCTATACCGAATCATTTTTGGAATGGCGAAATGCTGAACTGACTTCTGTAAAAGATATTGTAAAGCTTCTAATACGAATTCATTGACTAAATAAATTAGAATAATAATAAATACTATATTATATGAATTCATAATGAAGGAATATTTATAAAAATGATATTAACATTTAAAATTATTTTTTCAGAAGTGGTTCTTGAACCACAGTATTTACTATATATCGGTCGTTGATGCTAATAATGCAAACGCACAAGTTCCATTGATAATGGTAATACATTTTTCTCCAATCCAAAACATGTTTTATCCATTTAATAACACATTCAAAGGCCCACAACAAAAAATAAATATAATTAAATACATTTTCTATAAGTATAAATATTTTATAGATACACAGTATACCATGGTAGTTTTGTCAGTAATAAGAGATTAGATATTTATAAATTAAAGGTTTACATTAACTGTTTTGGCTATATGTGTATAGCCTAGCTACAACTGTTTAATATCAATAATGATCTTCATTATGCCCATTCACTTATTTATGTTATTTTATAGTTTTACACTTTAAGGTGCAACTGTACATATAAAATTATATTATATTAGTTAATGTACATGCTAGGTGAGTTGATTATCCATACAACATTAAAATACAAACACCTAAATAACTATAATACATTTCTTGTTATCTTACTTTTTCCTCAAATGGAACAGCAAGGTCATTATAGGAAAAAATCTCAACACATTTTTCACAAGATAATGATATAACTTTATATACTCATAACCTTCAACGATGTCTCTGAAAATAATAAATCAAGATATAAAGAATTAAGTTCTATATTATATTTCAAACAAAACTGTTTATTGATGAATGCTTCAGTACTTGAGAGAACTCCATACAATTATGTAAGTTGGCAAATGATTTTTATAGAAAGATAATTTTAAGTATCCATTTGTGTTAGTAAAATATCTGCACATATATCTCTTGTATAGTCCAACTATAAGCGATTCATAGCTGGTTACAAAACCTTAAGAAGGTAATAATAATCAATTTAAACAATTTTGATAGAACTCTATAATAATTCAAATAATTATTTATACATTTACATTTTTATTGGTGACCATAATATTGTATAAATATATAATCTAAAAATATTAGTAAAATTGTGGAATCGGATTTGGATTGTTGCTTTTCTCAAAGCTGTAATGCCGGGTCCACACAGAAACGACACAGAAACAAAACAAAAACAAAACACAATCCCAATTTTTTTTAGTTTGAAAAAATAAAACACAAACAAAACATGTGTCCATACTGAGTTCAGTAAAAATTAAACAAAAAATGAACAAAAATCAAACATTTTGTTTGTGTTTTGTTTTTGTTTTCTCTTGTCCATACCTAACATGTTTGTTTCAAAATTAAATTTTTTAGATATTCATTATCAGATATTCATTCAGTCAGTCACTGAAGTTTAAGCAATTCAGACGTTCAGTATTCGGTATATTAGTCGCATCCCACAATATGGGTGATTCCCGGTACAGCTCTATAAGCTTGCATGTGTCATCTACATTCCATTTTTTTTTCGTATTCATTGTAATTATATGAATTATGAATTATTATGAATATTATACCTAAGTATGAACAACACTACGCAACAAACCAATTGATACTAAATGCCTAAATCGCACTATCACACTATTAATATTAAGATTATCTACTATCGAAATATTATTATCGAATTATTATTTTTAACTGTTGGTTATTTTTAAAACATTGTCCACACACGCTTGACAATGTTCTCCTAAACAACAACAAAACAAAAACCTTTTGATGTTTACCGACACCGCTCGGGACATGACTTTGTTTTTAAAAACACGAACAATTTGTTGGAAAAAACACAATTGTTTTGAAAATGTTTAGATTTTGTCGAAAAACACAGAGTTTCTGTTTTGTTTTACTTTTGTCGTCTCTGTGTGGACCCGGCATAAACACAACTCAGAAATATGGATTAAAATGCTACTAAAATATTATTTTATGGCCTAAAAATATTAATTTACCCTCAGTTACCAATCCAATAAAGCATGAATCTTCATTTATAAAAACAAAAATAATATTATTTTGTTACTAAAGTTTATTTTACAAGCAAATAAAATCACTTTCAACATACTTACCTAAATTTTGAATCTTCAAGTAGTCATCTAGCAGAGTGAGGGTGTATTGAGAATATAATATTTAATCGTTCAGATCCATTGGTTTCTAAAAAATTAAAAATAATAATTCATTACTTTTTTAACATTATAAATTTATAAATAAGTAAATTTTACTATTAAAAAAAAGTAATCTAAATACCTAATGTATATTTAATTAAAACTAAATTTGGCATAAAAAATACAATTATGAATATTATTAATATCGTTTGTAGAAAGGCCTTGTGTATATATGTTAATTGTAAAATGGAATTTAAAAAAAAATAATAATAAACATATTATCCACGTCCACTTAATACATGCAGTTTGAAATCACAAACTTTAAAAGTGTAAATAATTACAACAAAAAGGTAAATAAATATCAGCAATTAAACATTTTTGGTGTTAAGGGGATTCGATACCGTGATTTTCTGTTTTTATCTATCACACGTGCGATATAGTATTTAAGACGTGTTTAACGTAACATTATTAGGTACTTATATCAATAACATAACACACAAGTACACCCAATTTGGTTAGTTCCATTTAGTCTAAGAGAACATGGGTTATCCGCTATGATGTTAGCATACATTTGATATTTGACCGAAAGACAATTTAATAGTGCTAAAAAGAATTAGTTATTATATTATACAGTAGGTATATCAAGTTAATAATTGTCTTGAATAAACTTACTAAAAGTCGCAAAATGCAAACATACAAATGAAACGAGACGTACACTAATCATTTTATTTATTTTAGAATAACAGAATAATACAATAAAAATAATTCCAATATCGAAAAATGTAAACTACATTTCATTTTTTGAAATATTTTCATCAATTCAACATTTCAATTTTTACTTCCCATAAATAAACATCATGATCCTTAATCACGATAATTTCTGAATTCACAATTTTTCATCACTAATGATTCTGTGCAATAGTAGGCGATAGTGATATAAAAATTAACATAACCTAAAATAATCAAACCTTAACCACAGTTGTAACGGTATAGTGGTAATATCAGCTATTAACCACACCTTAGATCAGCGGTTCCCAAACTTTTATAAGCGTGACCCTAAAATTTTAAATTTCACTTTTGGCGACCCAAAAAAAAAAATCATAATTGCAAACTCAATATTCATTTATTTATAATTATCATCAAATTGATAAATATGTGTATTTATCACAAATTTATTTGCTGCAATCACTTGATGTAATAGCTGCTTTAAAATATTTTCAGACATAAGATCTATCCTTCGTTTAATCGTGTTATCCGAAAGTGGGATTAATTCTAATTTGTTAGCTATGTCATCTCCGCAGACCGTTCTAACCATAGAAATAGCTGCAGGTTTAATAAGTTCCTCTCCAATGTTATGTGCTTTTTTGGAACGTGTGATTTTCCAAGCAACGTCAAATGATGCTTTTGTAGTTTTTTGTAAATAAACCTGTAAGTGTATTGGATGGGCAATCAAGACGCATACATTTTATTTTATTTTGGTGTTCCTTCCAAAATTGTAATGGTTTATTTACCAATGACGGATGAACAGTGTTACCTAACTTGAGTTTATTTTCTTTCATAGATTCATTTGACAAGACTTGTAGGCAGAACACACATTGAGGACGCACTAATCCCGATCGATCTTTTATTTCAATAAACCAAACTTCAAAAAATTATCTTTATACGGCAGAGCGCGCTTAGCCATTACAAAAAGTTAAATCACGAAAAAATTAGATTAAATTAATAAACACGCACTATACGCAGATCGAATAACGACGAGAGCGGAATGACTGATCGATAAACTAGTAAAATACATTATACAAGAATAATGCATCAAAACGAATAACATGCGTACCTATACGAAAACTACGATAAGGACGCTTCAAGGAGCGCTGTGACATTTCGGGAAATAATATTATGAGCAAAAATAGAAACTATATACCTATTACTACACTATGCGGGTACGACCGCGCACAGCCCGCGCCAGACCATTAAGATAACCTATTTCAAATTATTTTTTTTCCTTGATCATTAGAATATTAGAAGTATTAGAGTATTAGAATATTTCAGAAAATTTTTTTTTTTTTTGAAAATAATAATATAATATGTAAATTGGAAGACGTATGTAATGATTTCGCGACCCACCATAAAAAACTCTGCGACCCTAATTTGGGTCACGACCCGAGGTTGGGAATCGCTGCCTTAGATAATACCATATAGAGTATAGACCAATAAACTGAGCGTATTCCACAGACTCCACTCTGCCAACAATGCTAGGGAACCATATAACTGAGAAAGAAAGAACACAAAGTAGTAATCATGGAGGAAACTATGAACCAGTTCCATAGTTTTCTATGATAATGGTAATAATGTGGTTATGTGTTATGTGGAGAGTTTACTGAATTGTTACGTAATGGTGTCCCCGGCTTCCCGAAGACGTGTACGCGTATAGAACGTCTATCATCATTATATAACATTTTTTTTAAAATATTTTATTTTGAATTTTCGTTATTCAGTTTCGGTAATGTCATTAGATAAACAAAGAACCACTGTAGTTTTTTACACGGTTCAAGATATACACAAATATATCTCGTAAACCGTGGTGTTTTATGCATTATCAGCCATCAGGCAGATATTCTTTGGTATTGTCGTTTGCCTATCAGGGCCTGACAATCAAGCATTCAGGCTATCTGTTGCTAACAGAAAGCGGCAAGTGCACCATAAAATATAAGTCGTGAACCTATGAAATATACCAAATATTTTAACTGTTTTTTATTTTAAACAGCCAACTATCGGAAAGCAAACAGGTTAGATTATAAATTTAAAAAAACTTACATCATATATTACCATTTACCATTGTTATTATTTTTAGTATTTTAGTATTTAGATAATAATTTATAATATACTTTGTTTATTATGTGTACAATACAAAGGCGAAAGTGCACTTTGTATGTACATTAAATCGTATACTAATTCATAATTGATAGAAACTGAGAAGATGATAATTACTCATGCACAATCACTACCAATTGCTTTTGTAATTTTTACGATAGGTGATTTTACTCCCATTAATCGAAAAACATAAGAAAAATTTATTTTGTGTGCATGTGTTTTAAATATTTTGAGAGATAAAAAACCAATAGTACACTAGATTATCTAATAATTTACTTAGTCATGTTTCTCAAATCATTTAATGCTAATAATATATGCAGTTCTTGTTTATTAGAATAGGGTTTATATATTTTACATATTATGTTCATTAAACTGTTTTAATGTTAACATAGTAAATAACAAGTGATTTTAATATGATAATAGGACCAACATTTTTATTAACAGCAAAACATTTTCTATTGAATTCCATATTTTATGTATTATTTATTAAAAATAAATATGTATTTTTCTACCAAATAAGAATAAAGTGAGAAATATTAGTAACAATTGTGAAAAAACTTTTATTTGATAATTTATTAGTAGAAAGGAATTTCAATTTAGTTGAATATCAATGTTGGACATGATAAAAATTTACTGTATTTATAATACGGTATAAAAAATCTTAAAATGATTTTAAATATGATTGCACATTATAAATTACAACAAAATAACAAACTAAGAATGTTATGTAACCCTTTCACTGCTACACTATTTAAACACTGAGAACTGTGTGTGCTATGTAAAATTAAATATTAATTATTTATTTATTTTTAAAATTTTAATTTTGAGTCTACAATCTAATTATTTAAGTTTAAAACAATACGAGCCAAGGTTTTCTAAACTTGTAACTTGTAAGGTTACCATCAAATAATCATGTTATAAAATCTAGGAACGTAATAGTACTTATTATAGAGCAGAGAATGGCGTAAATGTTTTGGACGTAATAGTGAAAGCATTGATAACCACTGTGTGAATAATAGTGAAAGCAGTGAAATTGTTAACAATTTCCGTCCGAATTTTAACTTGATGTCTATAAAAAAAGAAATTGTGTTTCTTGTTTTTAGATTTTTGTTTCTGTTTGCACTACTTTTGAGGAACCTTGTATTACATTTTCAAGCATTAGATATAAAAGTTGAACATTTTATAAATTGTTAATGAAATAATTATCAATACATTTTTTGATTTTATCTACCTACATTTTTCATAATTCTAACTTTCAACACTTCAATATTATAGGCTATCTCCCAATATGGGGTCTACCTCCATTTTGTGTATTACGTAACTATGAGTATAGTATGTGGTCAACCAATGTTATAAATACTATCTATAGCTGGAAATCCCTCAAAATTTATATTTATTATCTACTATTTAAAATGTTTTATCTTAATTTTTCATGACGATATAAAATATTCTATTTTATCATGTAACAATATACGTTACTAAGTTAGTTAGTTTAGTGTCGTTTGTGGTGAAAAACTTTTTTAAAATTAAATACTAAAAAAATAATTTTTAAAATGATTATTAAAGAGATTTATAATCCGTAATAGCAACAATTGTACCTACATACTTAATAATATGTACATGTAAAATTCATTTTTTTGGTTGCATAGTATAACATTTAATATTTATAAATGAATTTCTTAATAAATTAAATTTATTTTTTGTAAAATTATAGTATAAGCTTTATAAATGAATTTCTTTATAAATAAATTTTTTTTTTATTTATACTTTCAATATTATTATGGTAGACTACGTTTATTTTGGTAGACCGCATATTGGGAGATATGACTATATTATGACTGTATTTTTGATATTTTTTTATTGGTAGTTCGGTATATGAATAATTAACTTATGAGGTTGCTTTTATTAGATTTGGCCAAGCAAGATTTGTCCAAGCAAAAAAAAAGTATAGACATTTATATAAACACTAAAAAAATATCAAATATCAATGCTCATTTGTTTTTGAATTAGCTACAACAAAATAATATTTTTTTTATAATTATTTAAAGTTCGTATTTCTCAAATGGCTACATACTTTTTATATTAATGTGACCATAGAGTCAGGGGTACCCCCTCTTGGGTTATAGGTTTGGCACCACTATACAGTAAAACAAAATAACGTAAGAGCAATTAATGCACTCTTGGCTTAGAATCTAAAATATATGCTGTCATTAAAAAAAGAAGGCAATTTAAAAAATAAAACAATGAAAAAAGAAATTATTAAATATTATTTCTATAGTAAGATATTATACTTAAAAAATATGTTTATTAATATTAGATTAAATATTTATTATGGTTTATTTCTTCAAAATGTTGCATACCTAACTAATAATAAAGTGTATTGTAGGTATATTTTCAATTAGCTGTATAGATAAAATTAAAAATACAATTATTATCATGTAATTTATTGATTATTTACTAATTTATATATATTTTTGTCTTAGTTATGGCTCCTAAAAAGAAAGTTTACAATGGCTATTCAGTATTCATGATGGAGACTCAACAGAAATTAATAAATCAAGGTGTTAAAGTAAGCATGGCTGATATGTCAGAGTATTGCAAAAAAGATTGGGAAGATATGCCTGATGAGATGAAAGAAAAGTATAAGATAAAAGGCAAAAAGATGAAAAGTGAAGCAAAAGTAGTCAAATATACTTCAATTGGTGAAAATATAGAATTTGTTAAAAAACAATCAGATGAGAGTGAATCACAAAAAAATGATATGTACGTACATATAAATGTAATGCTTAGCTTGCAACCAGCCAGCTATTATCTTCCCAAGCAAAAATTTATTTTTATTCATATAAACTCTTATACATGCGAGAAAGAAGGATTTTATTTTCCTGCCGAAATATCCATGGCTGAGTTTTCTTTAGAAAAAGGCTTGATACGCATGTTTCATCAGCTAGTTGGATTTGATCAAGTCAGGACAAATGCTCCGCGAGCTCCTACAGCAGATATTAACAATCATGCCGATAACAATCATAAAATAAACGTATTCTCAATGTTTCCTGATAATTACTCAGAAATATTATTAAAAATGATTGGTAAGTATAAATATTAAAAATGATGAATTTTTTTTTTCAAACTAATGTTGAAATGTATGGTAATTATTTAGGTTTTATCATGAACAAAGAAGTTGATTTATCTGTTCTAAATGACTTAGCATTAGACATGCCACCAGTCTATACTGCACATGCACCTATTGGAAATGAACTGATGATTACTAGGGAAAGTTTATTCAAGTTATTCAAAACTGTAATAAGGGATGCTGAAAAAACTGATTTCAATAATATTATTAGGGTTTACCATTTGGATAAACTATTTATGGAACTGAAAAATACATGTTATAAAGTTAAACATCCAGACACAAATGATTTAGCTTTACCTTCTATTGCTATGGCTACCAATAGTTTATCAAAAGATGAGTTAACTACAATTAAGACAATTGGTTGTAATTTTCATGAAAAACTTGAACACATTTATGGTTGTAGTAACTATTTTGTATGTAAGTGGATACACATTTTATCAGCTCATTGTTGTCGCTATATTGACATACAACTTGTATCTGGTTGTCATTATGATTTTGATTTATCTAAAACAGAGAGTCCATTTGAGGAACATTTTGATAAAATGAAAATTTCTAAATTTGCTGCAAATTATTCAGATGAAAGGGAAATAAATAAACCGAACACTTTAGCGGCCAATAGTTTCCTAGCGATTGAAGGTAAATTAGTGACTGTTATTCAAAAACCAATATGGAATAAGCCAGAATATAAAGCAAATACAAATTGCAAAACTTTTACAAATAAAAAGGACAACTTTCCTCCCCTTGGTGATTCGAAAAGTATTCAAATAAATGCTCCTGCACCAGTAATAAACTGCCGGTGTAAGAATGCAGGTCGTGGCAGGGGTGTTATTAGCAAAGTTCAAAGTAATAACCGAAACCAATTAAATGCAAACTCAAAGCAAACATCCAAAGAAGGAAGACTTTCTACTAATAGAAATAAGTAGTGTAGACATCATAGTTAATTAAATCATTCATTACTACATTTTTAAATATTGATTAATTAATTTCTGTCATTTAAAACTGGCTATTTTAATGCACTAAAAAAATAGGAAACTCATGCATGAATATGTATTGAAATTTTACAAAAAAAAAAAATGTATTAATATTTAATATTAATAAACATTATTGCAAATCAATTGTCTAGTCTAATATAAAGGCAAGGCAAACTGTGTAAAAACATTACAATACTACCTGTGTAAATATGAATTTTATTTTTAAATAAAATATATTATTTCTAATCTGGGTTAGTGGTTGGAGGTGGCCTGATAATGGTAACTTTGTTATGAAGAGGCCTGATGGCTGATTTCATAATATATAGTTCTAAAGACTAAGAGAACAGTTAATATGAGTATATAACACTAAAGCAGTAATAATTAATACACTATACACCACATTTTTATACAACTGTGAATTTTAATTTGTTTTCAAAAGCAATATATTTTTAGTTATTCAATAATACAAAACATAGTTAAAAACATGAAGCATCCGCTGGCCCCAGATCAAATATCTCTGAACGGGCATGGCTAAGTCTGACTTGTTTTCAAAACCATTCTTGATTGTTCGGGTCAACTTAAATATTTGTCCTGTACACAATTTACCTAGGTGGAAACCAGCTTTTTAATTAATACATTAACTGCAAATTGTACTTATAAGCAGTTAAGCCGTATTCTTTAAAAAAGTTTGTATATGTGGACGCAAATAACCAAAATTATTTTGTATATGTAGCGCAAAACACATGTTATATTTTTAATAAAACTGTATAATACTATATCTAATATTTCTAACTGCCGCAAGGAATTAAAACGTAAGTCCTATATACAATAAATGCATAGATAGCAAGAAGTAGGTATACTAACTTAAGTCCTAAACTATGACAGGAGTATAGAAACGTATGTCCACCGTTTACATAAGAAATGTAATACAAAATAATTTTTTTTTTATGTACCTTTTATACAATTGTAAGTCCATTGGAACAGATATTTTTGTTTTGTCTCTTGTGTTAATTTGATTGCTTTTTGTGACTTGTGTTACTTGACTTCTGTGGTTCAGATATTACTATGATAAATTGAACTATAGTTGTATAATTTTCGTATAAATAGTAAATCTTGATATGGTGTGGCTGTAGTGGAAGGCGTTTTAATCCATTTGATAGGTATAAATTGTAACTACGAATACACAAAAATCACGAAGTCCGTTTTTTCAGGAAAACTTAATTATAATTCATAACGAAGCATGTAAAGGTACTTTTAAGCAAAAAATAGCTTTTGCCATCCATCTTGCATGGTGAATTGCACCGTGAGTATGGAAAAATGTCATATTATTTGGTTAACTATCAGGAAAAATCATTGTTAACTCGAGTAAGTCCTTATAATCGTTTTGAGGTTCTACAATTTTCAAATGTTCCTTAACAAATTCTAAGACTCTTGTAAAATGTGTGTTAGTAATTTATTTAGTTTGTTTATCCGAATACCTGGAGAAAAATTGGCCTTGTTCATTTTATTCCACAAGAGATGGAATCTTTTGAAAATTGAAGCGTCTTCCGCTGATGGTTTATTTAATTTTTCCTCAAAAACACTTCGCAAAATGATCTCATAAATATAATGTCTGTACGGCAAATTCAATAATTTTTTTTCCTAAAAGTCTTTAATAATACATAAGTTCCACCCAATCGACCACTATTAGCTGCAGTTGTATTAAATGACAGATGTTTTTACTTCTGTAGAATATTAAAAGTAAAACGTAAAAAGATAAAACTATAGTATATATATATATATATACCTCTTACAATATAATATAAATAATTAATAGTAATAAAATATTATTTAATATTTATTTTGTTATGATAATTTATGATAATATTTTATACATTACAAGTAGACATTTTTTATTTTTATCAAATTTTCTTTTTTTTTTTTTAAATTTATTTTATATTTTTATTGCTTGTAATAATATTATTAATATACTTTTAAAACTGACCAAGTAATTCTAAATATTATGAACTATAATAAATAATCATTAATAAATAAATTTTTTTTGTTTTTAAATGAACTTAAGCCTGGCGATTAAGGTCATTAGCTGTTGTAGGGATTATGAACTGTGGTAGGGGTAAGATTGGTACGGTAGGTTGTTTTTATGATTGTTACGGTTGGTACGGTAGGTAGTAAACACGTGTATGTGTGGCAAGGTTTTTAACTACTATGAACTTGGTAGTCATCCATCCGGGAGCTAGTAGCAGTGGCTGTTACTTACTCGCATTCCACGACTGGTAGCAGCCAACTCGCCACACCATTCACAATAAATATATTTTTATATAATATTAATAACATATTAATAATTAATAGTAATAAAATATTATTTAATATTTAATATTTATAAAATTAGTCTTGAAAATTGTGTACTAGGTAAAACCTACCTAATAAAATATATATTTAAGTGTACACACATTATGTATTTATTGTAAAAATGAATGATAAAGCATTTATATTATGTGCAAATGTATATACTTAATGGTAACTGGTTAGGTTTGTAAATGTGTATATTTAGGTGAAATTGTGTATGAAAAACCTCATAATATAGGTAACTTTAAAAGTTATAAATGTTATAGTTATATAAATACAATCCATAAAATATAAAAACTATACAGTAAAGTAGGTATGTACCTACCCAGTACTTACCAACCTATTATATACCTGAGTATTTATTAAGATGGTATAAGTAAGTTAATATTAATGACTAATGCATTGAATACATAATGCTTTCCTCTTCCACACAAAACAAGTAAAATATTCATAATAACGTTTACCCCTTAACATATACAGATACTCGTTTATATAGTAGATATATTAAGTATCACTATTGCACGTCTTTATCTTTTCTGTTTTATAGGAAAGTGGCAATAATTCAAAATTGTTATAAGTTTTATTATATTTCAATAAGTCAGTTAATTTCGTATATTTCTAAAGCCATTATTTCGGGTTAATTACACTAACAAAATGTAGACAAAAGAGAAAGTTTTTAAAATTCTTAATGGTATATGCTAGTAAAAAGATAAGTTATAATATATTAACTTATTTTTTTCATAAATAATTAACAGTTATTTAATATACCCACTCTATGTACATTTATATATTTTATATATATAAGGGTGCCTTGAAACAACTTAGATATTCTTATGATTTCGAATAAGAGCACTTGATTTTTCTGTATCGGCCGTCTACTTTTTCACATAATACTGCATCCCAAACAAATACGATTGAGTTGAGAGGTACCTATACAAATAAATGTAAATAAATTACCTTGTATAAAACACAATCATATTACATGTAACTATATAAGTCAATGTCATTACTAGAAGTATAATTAACAAAACACTAAAAAACTTCAATGTGATGTTACCTTACTACAACCTGATCGTAAAAACTATTGCTAAAATATGTACCAATTGATTTTAATAGACAGTTAGATATTGATACAAAGACATTTTCTTTAAATTGTCATGATTTTTTTAAATTGTTGAAGGTATGATTTAATTAATTTTAATTAAGAAAAAAAAAATGTTGATATTATGCCCATTAAATAAATAAATAGTATATATTATGCAGTCTACCAGCAACAGTGGATATCATGATAAATTATATGGTATACAGCATTATTGACGGCCTTGGTATAATATGATGTTCTAAGAAATATCAAAGATTAAATAGTTAACAGACAAATACATTTTGAGATAAATATTGATTTATTAAAACTATAATTAATAAGGGTTTAATGCAAAAATATAAACCAATGTTAAATAGTTATTGATTCAATGTATGTCATGTAATGGATAGATAAATAAATTGTGTTATAAACCGTAATAAATTAATTCTACATTTTGTTAAATAAAATGTAAAAGTCCTTCATATAACATTAAATACCAAATAATTATATTGCTACCATTCATTGGTGATAGTTAGGGAAATAGTCAAGGCTGTGAAATATCTGTGCAGTTTTCATTTAGGTGTAATTGGGTACCATGGCCCTTAGGTGAATTAAATTGTCTCGCTATTATAAAAATAATATTTTTTTATCTAAATTAAAATAACAATTCATTACAAAATACATTTATATCGCATATCAAATATATTATATATTTTATTTTAAATTAATCATTTTTTTTTTTCAATTAATTAATATTTATTATGAATCCGACAAATTATAAACTCATATGATAAATAGTTTTAAAAAATGCAATGTACTATGAGAAAGTTACTATGGAAAAATGTAGTTAGAAGACGAAACGAATGGACAGGCCATATAATGCGGCATGAAGGATTGCTAAGCCGATTATAGAAGGAACAAAAGTCCAAGGATGCAACTCATATGTAGAAATGAAAAGGAAAGTGATAAAAAGGGAAGAATGGAAGATGGCTGCAAACCAATCTACAGATTGAAACTATAGAGAAATTTTACACACGCTACTGCACACTTGTGTACCTCTTACTGTAAAACAGCCAAAAAGTGTTAACTTTAAGATTTTTATAGCTAAAATAGTTAAATATATTTACTTTAAACATATTCATCTAGTTTATCTAGTTGTTTTTCGTCAAGTACTTCAGGTTGACGTTTTTTTTTTGTTGCTTTATTATAAGTTATTTCTTGCTAAATATCTAAGTTAGTTTTCAAGCAATGTAGCCACATTAGATTGACAGTGTAACTGAATCAACTAGAATCATATCAATTGGATAATAATAAAAAGAACAATATGAGAAAAAAATAGCTAAACGTAATTGGTACTACAATTTCTTATTTTAGCACATCGCTAAAAATGTATTTTCTATTCCTGTAAGAGGTACTCATTGCTGACGTTATAACGCATACGTATACGTGTTATGAGAGCAACAAAAATTACATCATAATATATAACCTATATTTGTAGTACATAAACTGTGCCATTATAGTTAATAAATAGTTAATCTAATAAATAAAATTGCATGTTTGCAGAAACGTACAATGAAAAAAAATCAAAACTATCTTCATTTTGCGACACAAGGAATACTGAATTAGAAGATACCCATAGAAAACATATTCCAAATAGGAATTTCAATTCTGGTTCAAAATATTTGTCAAATGAGACCCAAAAACGTAAAACAATAGAAACTAAAAAAATTTAAAGGTATGTAATGTGAAACATAATAATATATTATTATAGGTATTTGACTATAATGAACAATTTAATGATAATAACATTTTATAACTCAAAGTTTCCAAATATAAGAACAAAAATGATCAGTTCAATCTGATAGCAGTGTGGAAAGTGATTCGATGTTTTCAAATCCATTGGCCAATGCTCCAAAACAAACAGGTATATGAATTAATGTAAATTAATAATATTACATAGTTAAATGTAAATACTAAATAGGCAATTTAAAATAAAAAACACTGTAAAATCGAGGGTTGTTTTTTGTTTGTTTTAGTTTCAATAGATTTCTTTAATATGTATAATGATAATGAATATGATCATGATAGTACACAAGTACCTGACAAATTAAACATCACTAATTTTCACTTAGAAAGTATGTTTTTTTTTGTTTATAAAATAATTTAATTTACATACCCATTTTTTTTTAAATTTAAATCATAAAATATATCAGCTCTAATATTGAGCATCAAAAAAATTCAGAAAATATCAGCTCTAATATTGAGTATCGCCTAGAGACAGTGAATATCATCTCTAAAATTCAACATCAACCAGTCAGAAAATATTAATATAAATTTGACGCAAATGGTAAATGATATTGGTCACACTGTTATGGATGGTAAATATTTGTTTTATTTCATACTCACAACTAATATTTAGATGATATTTATTAAAATTATGATTGTTATATTTTTTAAAGAAGTTTCACATAAGATGGCCACTTTACAAAAAGAATTAAAAATCATTTAAGTGGATGTAATAAAAAATCAAGAACTTTTGCTAGATATAAACACAAATTTAACCCACAGTTACCACTACAGACCAAAGATCTTAGAACCAGTCTAGTTTGAACATACCTATAGAAACTATGAATTAATTGAAAATTATTGATGCTGGCAAGGATTAACTAAAAATGTTGGTAATTTTCTAATAATTAAATTCTACTAGTTAAATTAAGCATATTATAAGAAATTGTTGTTTATTTAATATCAGATTTTAAAAAGAGATTCTAAATAATTTGATACAACATACTTGCCACTTGGCAATGAAGACAGTTATTCATAATTGATTAGCTAATTATTGATGAAACCATAGATGAAACCATAGAACATGATGAATTTTATGTTCTATGATGCAATGTCTACTTAAATATAATTATAATGTACTCTTATTAAAATAAATTTATTGTAATAGTTATTCATAATATAGTTTGTTCAAATATATATGTTAACAAAAAATATATGCATCACAAAATGATCATTTAAATGAGGAACATTTTTATCTAACGTTTAAAATTTACATCATTTTTATCTAATATTTACAAATAAAATACATTTATAATATATAGGTAATAGGTATATATAAAAAAAACAATAAAAATAAAAAAATTACATGAAACAGATTTTTAACTATTGTATATAAAATGTACGAGCATTTTTTCCCGAAAAAATTATTACAAGACAAAATATTGAATATATACTTGTGCATTAACAAGGAGACGGAATACTATTTTTGTAGTATCGAGGAAGACTAATGCAATATTATCAAGTAAGTTTTATATGTTAACATTTTAGTTTTAAAATTACCTCTAAAACAAATCATTCAAATAATGTAAGGCATATACCAAAAATGTTCAAACAACTTCAGGTCCTAAATCTAATAGTATATCGGTTTCAGCTATAGGCACGTAACGTTATGAAGGCTCGTCAATCTTGAGCAGTACTATAGTTTTATCAACGTGAGATCTCTTTGACAATTCACGGTAATTTGGAATCCACATATGCACCACCTTAAAATGTAAAATAACAAAAGTTTAATAAATAATCTTTATCTAAGAAAATTATGTTTAATATATAATTCTATGATAATAGAAAAATGTTTTTTACTTAGTTAGTAGGTACATATTTTTTTCAAATGAGAATCCTACTTTTTTCTGTCAATTTTTGAATAGATTACTTTTTTGAAACTGTTGATACAGGCATATCTAGGATGTTTTAGCTTTATATTTAAATATAACATGTGGGAGGCTTTAGACACTTACCAATATTATAATCATCAATCTAATAATAATATTCATTTATATTAAAAATATCAAATATGAAATAGAACTATACACGACAACATATTTTGTAGAAATCTTAACCATGTTGTACATAATACCCAAAACACCCCCCCCCCCCCCCTTTGGTTACGCCTCTGTTTTGAAACATTTATATCGTAATTCGAACAAATAGTTTTGAATAATTTAACTTTGTATACTAAAAATGATAAGAGGTTTGGAATATATAGATTATAGGGATTATGATGATTTGAAAATTATAGTGATTAACATTTTATAATTTATAAAAATTGTCTGAATATAATAAGTTCTAGTATAAATATTAATTCTATTTTATAGAACTCAGAAATGTTTTCCTCAAATTTTGATTTAGATGCATCAACATCTTCAAAAATATTATCTGCTTTACAATTTACAGATTAATTTCCATTTGAAAAAGTAAGTTTTTATCTTTAATGAACACTCTTTAAAAGGTATTTGGTATACAAATTCCAAAATTATTAGAAGAAAAAATGTGAGAGAGCATGGTTGGTGAAACACTCTTTAAAGAATGTTTTCATAAGAGATACCGGCATACCGCATAAAGTTACATAATTGATTTTTATATAGATACCTATTTTATATTTATTATATAATATTTAGCTCAGATATTGCATTAAATGGATATATCAACATAGTATAAAATTTAAGTGTATATCTGTTTCTCCAGGATGATCTTCAAAACAGCTAAACCAATTTTGACTGGGTATTATAAGCCAATTTTATATCACATAAAAAGCTATATATTTTATCTACATTTGTTCATTTTTTCCTGGGTGAAGTTGAGTAATATAGCAAGTAAATTAATAATATAAAATTATAAACCTATAGCATAAATGCAATGCATTACCAATCCTTCCATTCCCTTTTCTGGTAACCAATCGTTCCAGTAACTCTGGCCACCACTTGTTCACATTTTTTCATTTGGCCAAACCACATCTATTCTACGGCCCAAGTTTATAGCATCGTATACTTGTAATGGTTCCGTAATCTGTTAAATATTAGGGTTTCAACATTGATACATCATAAACTAATGTTTAGATCATTGTGAATAATATTTAGTAAACCTACTATAACTTTGTGATGCATCGGAGAAATATCAATAGGGTTGCTATTGACAGATTCTTGTGATGAACTGGTGATTGGTGACTGTGACGACGATAACAGTCCTGCCAAGTTGGCCAAACTGGCAGAACTTGAATTTTCAGCAACATTAGCAGTACCACCGCTTCTGCTGCTGATGCTACTACCCACTCCACTTCCAATTCCACTCATTTCAATAGACTGATCTACTGCTGTTCTGGTGTCATATCCTGAATGTCTATTAAACTGGGGCATAGTGTACACACCCTCATGTCCGAATCCACCTTCATCATGTGACTGTAACAAAAATCTAAACAGAAAACAAAAATATATTGTATTATTTTATATTTTATATAAAAAGTTATATTATACTTACCTTGACCATACTCTAATGATAGATTTTTTTATCTCTCCCAAGCTTATTGATCCGCCTACAAGGGATGATAATTGTTCGTTGGTTTCAGCATAGGAAGTAGTTAATGGTGAAACAAAAATTGGATAACCAATAGGTTGATCACACGATGAATTTATTATGTTTCTTAGAGCTTGCTTGGCATTTTGTATACTACCACGTTCAGGATTACGATTTCTTAGGTAAACTAATTCCTGTTGTTGTCCAGCCCAAAGACCACGAACACATTCACGGTTTATTTTTATGACACGGAAACTTAAAAACCGTTTGTTTAACATAATTACTTTATACTCATCAGAACCTTCGTCTATAATAGTATGTCTATTAAATAAAATATTTTAGTTTAGTATACTTCATAAATGCATTTAAATTATAATTATAAAAATATATGGTACAGGTTTGTTATAAACTCGCCTGGGTGCATGAACATTTTATGGCCGCACTACTCTAGTTAATTAAATTTTAGCAAAGTATGTTATTAATATAGGCCATGTCAAAAAATAGAATGTGCTAAGACTGCATGTTTATAATTTGACTATTGTAATAAAACAAACTAAGAGAGTCCTGGTTGACACGGACGCAGTGGCGACTAGTACAAAGTACAGGCACCGTAGCGACCTAGCTACACATTACAAACCGTCAAAAATCAAGCTGCCAGACCGGGAATGAAACCCAGTCACTCGCTAGCTGGGCGATTGCTCTTCCATAGAGCTATCCGACCACACATACTTAAGATGTTATTTTCCTACGATATTTACAAAAATGTTTTCAACCAAAATATTTTAAAAACTTTTCTTGCAATTATTTATAGTTCTACCTTTATAATCGAACAGTGCAGGGGTATAATTAATATTGTATGCCCAATGAGTTCTTAAAGATACGGACATTAAATCAATATTTGATAAACATGTATTTTACATTAAGTTAATAGTGCTGGCCCCTGGATAAGAAATAGAGATTGTGTTTAGAGAGTGCTTAAATAGTATGAAGGTAATACCAAACCGTGTGTCACTTATTGAGTGTGACATAAAAATACATAGCAGAATTTTGGTTTCTGTTTAAATTTTATTTTTATTGCAATTTGCAATATAATAGTTATAATTTTTATTACCAAAATACTATTTTATTTAAATATATTATAACTGTCACCTATACTTTTTGTTATTATAATTAAGGATGGGGGAGCATTAATATATTAGTACCAAATATATTTATTTATATATATAAACATTACCTCCTATTTCAAAATGTGGCTTATGCCAGAATAAAAAGAGTTTATTAATAAAATATTCTATTAACTTACCTTAGAGCAAGTAATGAAGGCATTCCAGATAAAACAGCATTTCTCCAAACAGGATCTCTTTCATCTAATATCACTAAGTTTTGTTGATGGTAGTTTATAGCGCTGTACAAAGCAGCTGGATCTTCATATTCATCAGGAACCATAAAATGATTCTGTACATGAAAATAAGTTGGTTTATTTATTAATGTATATTTTTTATATATATACATAATGAATATTACACACCTGAAGAAGTTTCATCGACATCCTAATTGCTGGAGTTAATACTTTACGAATTAAGTCCATATCTGTAAATATCCACTCATCTTTTGTTGATGTTATACGAAAATCTCCTTTAAAAAGCGCATGGAGACCATAAAGGAAAAACTCCATACTAAAAAATTAATTGATGAATAAGTTTTAACTAATTATTACATGATTAGTGTTTACATACCTTGATATAGAAGTGTGTGATGCTAAACCCAGTGATCGTCTTCCCAGTAAGCTGAGTGCAAAGCATAATGATACCAATAATGAATCTGTACCTTTATCTATAACAATTTTTCGAATCTGAAAATACAATAATATGCTTAATTTGTTGACTCAGCAACTCAGCTTATTTGTGATGTTGACTCTAAAAAAATGCTTATTAACGGTTATTCAAATTGACTACTGTATTATTTAATAAACTATTTGTTAATATATATTAAATAATAGTTTATATGAAAATTACTAAACATATAAGCTAAGAAATTCAATATTTTAAAAAAACAATCTCAGGTCTGATGTTTTTCTAAGTTAGTGTTGATGGCTTAAAACATTTCATTATTACTAAAAGTATAAGTTTCTATAAACAATGAAAATTTTGAAATTTTTTCAATTTTTTTTATAGGTATGCTATTGGTTATGTTATATTATATTACTATTATAATTAATAGAAATATGAAATATACATTTTTAAATAAATGTATAAAAAAAAAAAAACAACAAATATATGGATCGGGCATCGCCGGACAGGATTTTTAGTGTAAAATAAACATAACTATTGTAATTGGGCTCACCAGTTTAATCATAATAAATTAATAAAATATCTTTGAAAATATATGCTGACGTGCAGTCTCCGTAGAATTGTATTTTGTATCCAATGATTAATTATTAAATTCAAATTTTAGACTCTCCTCACCTACTCAATGACGAGGTACGCTCTACATAAATTATACAGCAGGGAGATCCCTAGTTTTTCTTTATCTTACATTTTCTGTTTGGACAGCACAAAATCGTATCCACTCTAAATATAATGAACAGAAACTGTTGCGGGTAACACCACATGAAGGTAAGTCAAAGTCTTCATCAATATTTATATTAAAAACTGGGTCAAGATCCACAAAATTCTTGCTTAATGTTGTTTTCACTCCTTCTTTTATCTCATCTGATTCTAACCACTGTTGAAGTTTTGGTGATTTTATTGCATAATATATAATACTCTAAAATAAAACATTGCAATAACATAAATATTATATGTCTATGTCACACACATAAAAATACATTAGAATATAATATACTATAAATAAATACTATATTTTATATTATGCTATTATAATATCATTATTAGAAAATCACCTTTATATAATAGCTAACCAACACTTTCCGAAACTCAAATGCTCGTAATATTGATGAGGCATTAATATCTGATATACTATATCCTTGGACAACATATTTGGCTGATACTACTTGCCAAGCAAGCCACCGTTGACCAAGTGCCGCGTTTAAAGACAAAATGTGAAGAAAATGTCCAGGCTCACAGCAACAACATCCTGTAATAACATGTTTGTATAGGTACTACAAAGTACAAATTATATAAACAAGTATAAGCCATCCATTTGTATATAATAATATGTAGAAAATAGTTCTACCCATTTTCTGTTCCAAAAGAGAAGAGATAACTTATGTGCACGTCAAATGACAGTTGACGCTACGCGGACCCCCATTTCACCCTTCCACCGGGCTTTATTTCGATACGTGCAACGGTTTTTGTTTCTGCAGGTTTGCACTGATGTTTATACATACCGGCGTGTATTAAGTAGGGGATACACGCCACCAGACAAAAACCGGTCACCTCTTCGAGTCTTATCTTTTGGAACAGAGCATAATAAAATGTAAGCCATAACATTGCTAATGTCAAAAAAAGAAAGAATAAAACATGAATCCATCTACTCAGAATAAATCAGATGAACTTGTCTACTTCATGACCAGTTTTCAGATATACAACAATGTTTATACATACATACTTCTCTATAATGCTAACATTTGTAAGTAGATTTTTTAATACATACCTTCATTATCTTCAACACCTTCAGATATCGCTTCTACTTCTCTTTGCTGGCAATAAGTACCGTGAAACTCAAGTCCACGTATTTGAAAAGTAACTAAATTGTTTCCCATTTCCACAATGTGAACAAGACAATTCAAATAATCAGATGCTAAGACAAAACAGTCACCTTGTGACACATTACCCCAACGGCCTAATATGAGATCACCACAGAGAGTATGTTGTAGTAATCTGGTGAGGTGTTCATAAAATATTGAATTAAGATTATCATCTGCACCAAGATTTGGTTCTAAATGTGATGACAATTTGGTGTTCGT
Source organism: Metopolophium dirhodum (assembly GCF_019925205.1). Classification (NCBI taxonomy): domain Eukaryota; kingdom Metazoa; phylum Arthropoda; class Insecta; order Hemiptera; family Aphididae; genus Metopolophium; species Metopolophium dirhodum. The sequence goes on along the minus strand of NC_083565.1, from coordinate 34,420,300 downwards.
ATGATCAACTCGTCTGGTATTATAATCTTGCTCCCAAAACTTTACGGGTCGTGGATAGGATGTTACAAATATAGTGCTTCCTAAATTAAATAACAAAAACAATAAATACTTCATATAATTTTCAACTTTTTAAAAAGAAGTAGAAACTTTGTATGATTGTAGTTTAATATTTACCTAAAAATGGATAAAGTGGCGAAGAAACCACTGCAGAAAAAAATACTTGAAGAAACATCATTGCAGAATGAGGAATAGAAAATGGTTGAGCAAGAGCATGAAAAACTGAACCCCAAGTAATTTGCCATGGCGCTATGTATGTAATGACAAATTGCAACTAAAGTAAAAAAAAGTTAAATTAATAATAAAGAAATCAGATATAATGCTAATTCAAATAACTTACCTTAAGTAAAAACTCATAGATTTTATCATAGGCAATAGCCATGAGATAGTAGTCAATAATGAAAGTTTCAGAACATTTTACATAATCCAATTGAAAAAACAGTACTGTAAATGCTAGTATATTGTACTGGTTGGACTGTTGTGAAAATGAACATCGTAAGCATTTAAGTGCGCATACTGATAACACCAAGGAACCTAATAGAACTCCCAGTTTTGTTACAACAATCATGTTGTCAGATGTCAAACAGCCAATAAACATCAGTGGATAGAGAACATTTCTTTCAAAGAAGCCTAAGTATACATAGACCTATAATATATTTTAAAACATATTTAGTACGCAATAATTTTTTTCAATATTTGTTAAATATAAATTATGGCAAAATAATTGTCCAAAGAGCGTTCATAATGAATAAGACTTACTTTTTCAAACCACATAATTTTAGCTAATTGCTTAACTTCATATTGATTATACTCAGATGGCTTTAATATGGGATGAGCAACACACAACCAAGGTAACTGCTTTCGCAATTGAGGTATTATATAGTGTAGAATAAATCCAATACTGAAAGTAGTACACCACATTACCTGTAAATTGTAAACTAATTAATACAAAATAAATCGTATAATTTGTTATTGTTCAGATTAGTATGTTTGTTAATATTATTTTTATTATGTTTCCATAAATTTATCTAAGCAGTTGGCAAGTATGGCATTGTTTTTATCAATTTCAAAATCGATAATTGGTATAACGCTATTTGCAATCAACTAGTAATATTGTAGTATATTTTATTATTTTACATTTAAAGTTTAAAAAATATATATATTACTAACATGACGGACTCGTTAAATAAAAAATATCAAATTTGTTATCACTCTATTATTAAGATTAAATATGTTATATTATTTTATTTCTATTTTCTGTAGTATTTATTTTTAAAATATTAAGAGTATAAAAAGTGAAAAGTATTTTTGCTTACTGGATTTAATTCTGGTTGTAAAGCTGAAAAAATATTGCTAGAATGAATAGCAAAAACAATAAGACCAATAATTGGACAAAAAATTAAATCTGTCTTCAGTCTTGCATTTATTGTATCTTGTAACTGTCTTGGCCAGTTGTCTTGAATTTCAATTTCATCATCTAATTCTTAACATAATATATCAAAAACAATTTTATATTGTTATTAACATAATATTTATGATTTCTTAAACACTAGTTATATTAAGTAATATTTACCAGAATTTGATTGTTCTTCACATTCACCTTCTTTTTGTTCAGAGCCTTTTTTCTTTGATTTTTCAGTTTCTTTTTTTGGCCTAGGACATTCCATATCAGGCCTAGAAAATATATCTTCATTGGGCCACAAATATGTTTTTAGAACATTTAATATAGGATCTTGATCACTGGAGCTGCGACTTAAATGGTAAGATATAGCAGTGAGCAATGCGCAGAACAAGGAGAAAAACACCTTTCTTGATGATCCAAGCCAATCATTTAATGCCATATACGCAAATCCATATAAAATAAACACAGCTAAGCAACTTTTTAATACACAATATGCTGATGCTTTGAGTGAACTAGTCGCGTTACCTCCGAATAAATGTATATCAATTTGTTCCAGAGTATACAAAAAAAAAGTATTAACTTGAGGTAATAATCCCAAACTAAAAGCAATTGGTAAAAATAGTAAAAAGTTTGATAAGAAATCATGAATAGTTTTTAATGTATATAAAATATGCAAAGTGAATCCATAGAATTTGAGTTGGTAAAATGTTCGGCCAGAGTTTAGTTGAATGTGTGTTAGTAGAAGTATGGATGAGAATAGTATGAAGTAAATTGGGCGACTATACACTACAATTTTGTTAAATCCATGTGTAGGAGATGCAACATCAGGTTGTACAGATTTAACTAAGGAATACTGACAGCCAGCCATAACAAAACAGAAAACAAATGCATGAATATCTCTGTAGAATTTTAAGTACAATACAAAAGCACCTAACACAGCAACTGATATAGCAAGAATAATGGTAATAAATAGTTCCCATAATGTTGGATTACGATCAATGACAGTTAATAATGCCAGACGATCAAAGTGAACTTTGAAACTTATTTTTTTGACTGGTGTGTACGTATAGTATCGTTTAGGTTTAGGGAATCCAACACTAGGATCCAGAAGATCAAATCGTAACTGCTGTGGTATTACTGGAAACTCATCTTTATAGTGTGGTCTGATATTTTCATGTTCGTGTTCTAAGCTTTCTTCAACTGACTGTAACTCTATTTCTAAATTTAAAAAGTTTATATAGGTATATTATATAAAATAAATAATAATTGAAACACTTGACTATTAGTTTAAAAGTGACATTTAAATATTCATTAAGTATGAAACATGAATGAAAAATATATAACTTAAGAGTATTTGAATAAAAAATTTAATTGAGTATTTCAATTTAAAATAATTATGTTTTATGTAAAATACAATGAAATGAAATATTAAAATTATTTTTTTAAATAAATGATGAAACTGTATGAAGATATCACTAACATCAAACAGTGAATTTTAAATTAATTAACCTTTATCTTTGGCAAACGCATCACTAGATGTAGAATAGACTGAACTAGCACACTTTGGATATCTCTTGAATGCTAATGCATTATTTTCATCTGGGAAACAGTCCTGTATATTCAACACATACAACATACATTTAAATTATTATTATTTTTTTACGTTGATACAACAATATCAATATTTTAAACTAACAGATGATACTGTAATGAAGTCTTGGCCTCGTTCCTCTTGTGATTTCCATATTTCTGAAAAGTTTTGTAAAGCCGCACGGTCATTACGTCTATTACTATTTTCTTCTACTGGTCTATCATCAATAAAATGTGGATTATCTAAATAAATATAATTATGATCAAAATAAATAAAAATAAAGTTTTACTACGGTTGACACACTTAAACTTTTAATAGGCCAATCACGTATAATTTTTTCTTGGATATGTAATTCAGAATCAGTGCTAGTAGAACTACTTTGCCTTTCTCCATCTATAAATAATAAAAACATATATTTAATATTTAAAGCAAGTTATTTGAAGCACTTTTTGTACTTGGTTTATTTTTATGGTCTCCAGATGTCGATGCGCCATTTCTACAGACCCCCAAATTAAGGATCTGCATTTCAATACCTTCATCTTCCCTAAAAATGTTAAAAATGTTAAATATAATACTTGTTAAATTGGCATACCTAATTTTAGAGTTTTACACCTCTAAAAATGAATAATATTTAAAATTATAACTTACATACATAACTGTTAAGTAATGTAATAACAGGTGATTATTTAACCATAAGCCACTCATTATTTAAAAAAAGTATTTGTTTTTGAAAAAAAAATTATTATGGTTTCATAAATGTTACATTTTAACATTAAAAAAAAATTATATATTTTTAATATTTTTGATCCTTATGCATTTTTAAGATTTACTTTTTTTGAATGACAACACAGTTTTACTTTCATATTCCAAAGCAGCATATTTTTTTAAGTATAACTTAAAATAAAAATTGAATTTAGTACAAGTATTTTATGAGGTATAACTTTATAAGTATTTAAAACTTAAATGAGTGAAGTAGTGGACTAACATTTTGAGGAGTAACAGCGTACTACTCGACTCCGCTCATCTAAACTTAAAATACTTATAACTAATAAACTACTCGTCCTAAATTTGATTTACTTGTATTAAAATGCTCAGAAAAATTTTATGCTTTTAAAAATGAAATTAAAACTGTTTGTTGTCATTCAAAAAAGTAAAAACTTACAACATTTTGATTGAAAAAAAAAAGTTGGAACAATTTGAAACAATGTAAAAAAATATTTTTAAAAACATTAATACTTTTTGAAATAATGAGTGTCTTACATTGAATTAATTACCTGGTAAATATAAGAAAACAATGTTACCTTTTATACATACAAAGAAAAGTAAAAGGTACTATTTGTAAAAATAATAATTATGAAGGTTTAGTATTGACAAAGTGCAACGTCAACAAAAATGTCAAGACTATCATTGTATTCTAAATCAAAACACATCAATCAAACAGAATATACTGAAAAATGTACTCAACTCATTTTCTATCGCAAAATTAAAAAAGAAAAATAATTAAAATCAGTTAATATTTTAAAATAATTACGTGTTAGGTTCTCTAAGTGCAGAATGGTCACCTTCAAGTTCTGAACTTCTATTCTTTTTTGTGTCTTCTACAATGTATTCGGTTGTGTCAAACATATGATGCAAAGACCAGTTTACAAGTTTTATGATTGTGATTATCAAACATACAATACTTGAATACAGTATCCATATAAACATCTCTGATTTAAACTTCAAAACAAATTTACAAAAATGATATTATTAAATATAGTTTTACACAGAAAAATAAAATAGGTAGATTACCAAATGTATAAAAAATGGTAAACAGAGTAAAATAAGCCATAAATAAAGATGGAATGTATTGGTAAAAATGCTGTGTTTCGGTTCGTAGTACCATCCTCCTGTGAACGATGCCCAAATGCCCTGACGCAATATGTCCCAAAACTGAGGATCCATTTTCACCACCAGGGATTTGATCTGTGTATAAATTATCAACTTTGAATACAAATATACATTTTCTAGAACACAGTTAAAATACAGTTACAAACTGTTAATTATTCAATGTCCATATAAATTATAAACAATTTAATAAAAATTAAATACCTTTGTACAAAAATAATAAATTATATACATATGTAAAATTTCATTATTATTAAACATTAAACAATACAATTTATAAATAAATCTAATTCCAAATAATATTGATTGGCATCACTTTAAATCAATTTTTGATTAAAAAAAATAATTTAAATAACCATCCAACAATAATTAAAATAAGGTTAGAAAGAATATTTTGTAGACCATAAATTTAATATGAAATGTTATAGGTACGCACATTAACTTGATTTTTTTTTTTTTTTTTATTGAACTTAAGCTTGGCGATCATGGCCATTAGTTATTGTATGGGATTATGAATTGTGGTTGGTAAAATGTTGTTATGGTTGTTACGGTAGGTAAACAACCATGTGTATGTGTGGCAAGGCTTTTACTACTATGAACCCTAGTGGTCGCGCATCCGGGAACTAGTATCAGCAGGCATTACTTACTCTCAGTCGTATTGCGCGACAGGTAGCAGCCAAAGCGCCGTGCCAAGCCACTAACTTAAATTTACTTATTATTGGAATATCATTTTTTATGTTGTTACTATAAAACACATTTAACTTATGAGTATAATAACTAAGTATAATAGATAAGTATATAGATCCATGCCTTATAAACAGATGAAACAAATTAAATAATTAAACTAGAAACATAAAATATTGATAACAAATAAATGTCATTAATAATATTATATAGCATTTAAGTGATTAGGTATATAAAAAAATAATTATAATAAAATAACTTAACAAAGTAAACACATTAAATAAAACAAATAATAAACATATTATCTAAAAAAAATGGATCAATTATTAGTCAGAGAATTTAATCATAATCTATATAATTCTATCTAATAAACGAGTATTAATGATTGATATCATTATATTATGACCTAATGAAGAAACATTGTTAATAAAGTAAATTCTTGATACATTATTGTTATTGCAAAAATTAAAACAATGAACCATTGATTATAGAGTAATTTATACTTGTAAACTAATATAACTATGATAATCTTAAGATAGAGGTAAAAACAGTGAGTTCCGATTAATGTGATCAGTGGTTTATACAATCAACAATTTATTGGAATCAAAAATGAAAATCCCAAACCAAATATTATATAGAAAAAAATATGCTTTGCTCAAAATGTGTTAATTTTACAGTACATTAGTATTTAAAAATTGTTATTGATTGTCGTCAATAAATAATATAAATTTTTACATAATATGGCAGTACCTATCCATATTGTATATTCAATGTTATTAATTATTTATTTAAATAACTTTAAATGTTTTATAAACAAATTGGGTGTCCGTCATCTTGAATGATAACAGTCATATAAAATTTAATTTCGATGAAATTCAGCACAACTGACATACTACAGACCGGATCTTTGTACAATCCATCTGTTAAACCTTAAGCAACTGTATTAGTGTTGGTTTTCCATTTGCTCCAAAAAGCAAAACAGTAGGTCGATAATGACACAAAATTGTCGGAGTGTGGAGAGTTTCATACAGAAATCACTCTTTTAGATTACTTAAAATTCTAATATACTCTACATCGACCTTACGTTAGCAATTGAAACAGCACGTTCAATACCTACTTGAATTCAGATCGTTGTTTTGAACAAAAAATAAAACTATTACACAATACAATTTGAAAAACGATAATATTTTATAACACTTTGTTAGGTACGATAGTGGTGGTCTGATGGTGTCGGACAGTCACGTTTGTTAACTATAAAATAATATAGAATATTATAACAAAGAAACACCACACGAATGTCGCTTTTAATTATTATCAAGAAGTACGTTATCAGCAAGAATTTTTGCACATTTAGCCCTTATCATGTCAGCAATTGGCAAAACAAATTAAGACTCGGAGCGCTGTCGACGACTATCGTATTGATGGTTAGGTTTTATGCTAATATAAACATTCAGTCAATATTCCATGTACCTACGGTCATTTGTTTTAGGGTTGCAACAAAAACCAAAATCGATTTTCTCAAAAACAGATTTTGCGTAAAAATTCCCGTTTTTCCTTAATTTTTCTTTTGTTTTTCACGTCGCTTTTGTAAACTACTAGGCAATATTAACTTTTGACCCCCTAAGTACCAATTAGATTCAATTTCCTATCAGAAAAGTTAGGTACTGTTGAAGAAAATCCAAGCACTTTTACTGTCCTAAAAAGGTGATGATAGACACAAAAAAAATAAAAATTAATAAAAAAATAAAAAACCAAAAAAAAATAAAAAACTAAAAAAAAAAACACACACATCGTTGTAAAATCAATACATTCATCGCTTCGCTCAGAATCTAAAATGTTATTCCATGTTATTTTTTTCGGACTATCACCAGCTGTGGCCAGTGGCTGAAGAATCTACCAACTCTACCATATTGAAAATTTGAAAGCGTAGAAAATTAGAAATCATTTATGAAGTCTTTCCTTTTTGTCTCTTTAGGCTAAGTCTTAACCATAATATACTCTGTAGTCCATCCTTTATACTCTATAGTATATAGTCTATACTCTATAGTCTATGATTATGATTGATCTTGCTGTATATTATATTATACTATTGTAATGTTGTCTTAAATGTGAAATATTGACAATCGTCGATAATTTACTTTTCTGGTAAAAACAAAACAACAAAACTATAAGCTATTCATATAAACTTACTATAATATATTAGTGTGTGATCTATAGGTGTAAACACCTACTATAAGTTACTTAAAGTTTAATTTCGTCTAAATTTGACATAAAATAGCTATAAAATAAAACTGTGTTTTTATATTTTTTATATTCTTTGGTTAAAGAATAACCTTCTTACGTTTTACCTTGTTTTAAATGTTCAATCTTTGCTATAAAAATTGAACATTTTATAAACTGTACAGTAGGTTCTAAGTGGGTCACTGTCATGGATGGTGTTAAATTTAAATTCAATAATATAATATCATTGTATAAGAAAAACGATTCTGAGCGAACACGGTCAATCATCCAATGATATTATCCAATAATATTAATGATATTACTAAGTATATTTGATGATATTATTGTGATTAAAGTAATTTATATATATCCTATTTACATAGAATATTGTTTTAAAGTTTCAATCCTTGGCTATAAAAGTTGAACATTTTATATATTTTTTACTACAAAATAATTATTAATTATTAAATCTGATAAATCTTGTCAACATTTGAACTTTATATTATGCTTATAAAAAATAATTGTGCATATAAATTTTTATGTTTTTCAACTGCTATTGCAGCTATAAATCAGGTCCCACTTAGCACAATATATTAATAGGATTTTCTACAAAAATACCAACTATACTATAGATATACAAACACTTCAGAAGATACGATAGGTATATACGAGATTAGATATCAGTTATTGAATTAGAATGGAATATTCTTCATATATTATTTTTATATGCACATCTCTAGAATGTCTACGGCATATCCATTGTATATAATTGTGTTAAATGCTAAGAATATTCGTTTTGGGTTATACTATAGATATTCGCTGTGGAACCGAGTATATTCGCGCGCATGATAATATAATAATATCATAATGTCACATGTTTACGACTGGTCAACGCCGGTTAATTTACGCAATATTCTTTTGTTTTCGTTAATTTGTTTGCCCGTTGGTCGTTGCCGTTTGAGTTCTTCGTAGTTCGTGCTATAAAAGGTTAGATTACCAACTTATATTTTAATCTTTATTTTAATTAGTCAAATCCTAGTCAATATACGTATCAATCTATCATGGTTAACTGTTGAGTTAATTACTTGTCTATTGTCTTGCTGATTGTATTTTTAAAAAATAGTCTACCTGGGGTGTTACTGTTTTGGTGTGAAATGTTAGTATATATTATGTTTCTGAACTACCTACTAATTAATGATAATTCAATTTATAAACTGTAATAATAAAAGAAGTATGTACCTAACCTATAGTTTCTCTTAGTCTGTTAAATTTTTTTTATTTACTTATTATATATGCATGAATATTGCATATTATAAATGCATTTAAGGTAATTAAATAGGTACCTACCTAATTATTATTATATATTTATTTATTTGTATCATCATCTACGACGCGACTGTTCTATAATTAACCTAAACTTTTAGTCATGAAGAAAAATTCATTTTCCAAAAGACATTTTAACCGTTTGGTTAAAAATCAGTTGATAGATTTAAACAGATCAGTTGAATCTATAATTAATTCTACCAATGAGCATGAAAAAATTAGTTTAGTTAGTAATAATGTTCCTTTAGTATCATCTGATTTTAGTCCATCTAATTCATATACTGGTGATAGTAATCTTAGTGTCAATAATCAATTCATTGAAAATATGCCTTGTGTCTTGAATAGTAGTGAATCATTTGTACAACCATGTAGTGATGAAAGTGATGAAAGTGATGAAAGTTCTAGTGATGAAAGTGATGAAAGTTCTAGTGATGAAAGTATTGTAAATTATGAGCTAGGTGGTTCTAAAAATAATTATAATTCCAATGAAATTAGTAATGAAACTATTTTTGAAAAGCTTCAAAAGTGGAGCATTGAATTTAAAATTAACCATAACGCCTTACAAGGCTTACTATTAATTTTAAGGAAAACACCTACATTTCAAAATCTTCCTAAAGATCCTAGGACATTTTTAATGACACCTAAATCAACAAATATGCGAGTTGTAAAACCAGGATTATATTATCATTTTGGTATTTTAAATAGCTTGAACAATATTTTTAATAAACAATTATCTGTTCCATCGAAAATTAAGTTAGCTATAAATGTTGATGGTCTTCCTTTAAGTAACTCTTCAGGAAGTCAACTATATCCTATTCTGGGAATTGTTAAAGATTTTAAACCACTAAATAATATTGTCTTTCCAATTGGTATTTGCCATGGCCAAGAAAAACCTTGTTGTTTTAATAACTTTCTTGAAGAATTTGTTTCTGAAACTGTTGATATATGTGATAAAGAAATCTTGGTTGCTGGAAAGTCAACTCGTATTGAAATATGTATGTTATTATTTGATACAGTAGCAAAAGCAAGTGTGTTGCAGATCAAAGGACATGCTGGTTATTACTCTTGCTCCAAGTGTACAGCTGAAGGAGAATATATTAACGGTAGGATGTGTTTCCCTGAAATAAATTTTATTAAAAGAACAAATGAAGATTTTAGAAATCAAACTGATGAACACCATCATATAGGAGAAACTATACTGGCTCAAATATCTAGTCTAGATTTAGTATCATTTGTTCCACTTGACTATATGCATTTAGTCCTTCTTGGTGTGGTAAAAAAATTATTAGTTGGAACCTGGATCAACGGTAAGCCCTCCAATAAATTGCCCTCAGTATCAGTTAACCAAATATCTGAACGGTTACTGTCTTGAAGGCAATATATTCCAAGGGAATTTTCTAAAAAGCCACGATCGCTTAAAGAAGCTAAAAGGTTTAAAGCTACGGAATTTAGATTGTTTCTTCTTTATTTAGGACCATTAGTCCTTAAAGGTGTATTAGATACAGTAAAATATGATCATTTTGTAACCTTACATTTAGCAATATCCATTTTAGTATCAAATAAAGCATTAGAATGCCGGTATGTTGACTACGCTGAAAAGTTATTGGATCATTTTGTTAAAAGTTGTGGTTTAATTTATTGTAAAGAGTTTATGGTTCATAATATTCATAATCTCTTACATTTATGTAATGATGTTAGAAAATTTGGGCCATTGGACAATTTTAGTAATTTTCCTTTTGAAAATTACCTTGGTCAATTAAAAAAATTATTGAGAAAGCCTTCTGATGTCTTACCTCAAATTGTTTGTAGATTATCAGAATCACAGAACTTTTCCTATAAAACATTTAATAACTACAACCATCAAAGTTTAAATACATTAGAATATAAGTTAACAAAAATTAAACAAAATGAAATTATGACACAATATTGTGTTGGACCACAATATGAGGAGCTAACTTTTCCCTTGTATAAATTGACACTGTCAAAAAATGATTGTTGTTGTAAATTAAAATGTGACACAATCATAGAGATTTATAGTTTTTCCTATGGGGCTCAGTCTAAAAAACCTATTGTTATTGGAAAGAAATACTTAAATATAACTAATTTTTATGACAAACCAGATCGTTCTTCCTTAATTGGAATTAATTTTGTATCTAATTTGTGTACTAAGTATGAATATTGGAATATTAATAATATATCAACCAAGTTGGTCAGATTGCCATTTGGTGATGGATTTGTTGTATTTCCTTTGTTACACTCTTCGTGAGTTTTTTTTATTATCTATATATTATATTATTATTATATTGGGTGTTTAATATGTTAATTTATTATATGTAAATAATGATTGTGTAAATAATAAAATATGAATAATAATATGAATACTAAAACTGTATTTTAAATAATATATCACTAAGTTATGCTTACTTAACCAATGATCAAATCAAATATTAATATTTTTGTCTACAATAGAAATTGTTTTAATAATGGCACCGTCAGACTTTCTAAATAATGCTGGTTGGTACATTGTCAAGTTTCAAGAAGAAAATACAGTTGAGGCTGTGCCTGTAAATTGGTTCAAAGACATATGCCATTGCTATTGGCCTCCGTATAATGACACCACAGTATCTGAAGCAATACGACTAAATGAGGCTCCTTCGAAGTTATGGAACCTATTTAACTGTACAATATTGTCAAAAACAAAAATAGTTGACTACACTACAGCTATGAAGAAAGCATGCAGAGCACAATATGAATCAGAAATTTCTGAATCTGAATCTTTTACAGATAAACCAATAAAGCGAATTAAAAAAAGGAACCCGAAATATGATGATGACATTTCTGACGAAGAATGCACTACTCAGAAGAAAACAAAATCGATACCATTGCCACCAAAATTTGGTAATATTTATCATACAGATATACCTATTATAACAATATATTTTTTATGTTGGAAGTTATTATTATTTTCATATTTGTATTTATCTTAGATGATTTGATGAATGACAATAGTAGTTTCTGTATTGATGACAACATGATGTTAGTACCGCCTGATAACTTTAATGCTAGTGAATTGTTAATGAGTCCAATAGATATTCCTAATATGTTGCCTGATAATTCAACTTGTGAAATTGATAGTATGGAAGAACTTCAAAAGTATATTGATACAAGTAATAAAATATTTTTATTTAATTAGTGGTATTATCTAACAAAATAAATGGCATTTTGTGGAAGATCTAGTTTGATTTGTTCTAGTTTATTATTATAAAAACTAATATTGTTTGGTTTTTTTTTTTTTTGTAGAATTTGAGTACCTGAGAGATGAACAAATTAAACTATATACAAGTAAGTATATCTAGCCAAAATACTTTTAATTTGATTCATTGATTGTATTTATCTATATACAATTATATGAAATTTTAGTTGTTGAGAAATGGCAGTCAGACACTTCGCGATTACTTATAAGTATAGGAATTCACCAAAAAGAGCAAATTAAATACTTGGAAAATATTCAATACATAGTCAACAACACTTCCAATGTAACATCAACAAGTAACGTTGATACAGACAAAAATAAGGAAGAAGACATCATATATAGCAAATTCCCAATTACTTCTTTGGAAAATTTCAACGAATTAGATCATGAAGTGAAGCAACTAAAATTATTAAAAAATGATGTTTATGATGCACTGGTGAGTTTTTGATTTATCTGGTGTTTTATTCTTAGTTATTGTCATCATTAAATATATAATATATAACAGAATATCCATTGATCATCTAACATTTCCATTGTTAATGTATTTGTATTAAAAATACATTTTTAGATTCAAATATTTATTAATAAATTCATAGTTTACAAATTCTAATTAAATTACAGTTATGAGATGTCTAAAACTTTCATTATTGTCCCTGAACATGATCAGTATATTTTTATTTAAATAATCATAGTTAATAATACACACACCAATTATTATTTGGTAAACCATTTATCATGATTTAAAAAAACATAATTATATTAGTACAATATTCATAACTTTAAATAAATTTTCATCAAGTAACTACTTTATTATGACATAATTAATGGTTTAATGGTAATAATTTACTATTGCTTTTAAAAATCTAATCTATTAAAAAAATTCATAAAATATTTCTATTAATTTAGAATAATGAGTTTCAATATTACATTCTATGGTTAAATACTTAAATTTAATCTAATTATAGCATTATTTTTTTGTTTAGGTTAAAAATCTATCTCTTATAGGTGGATTATCATTTGGTGAACTTTTAAGGCGCATTCTAAAAAAAGTTTTAACTGATGAAATAGCTGAACAATATAGTTGGTTTGGACGGCAAAAAAAATTAAGTTTTGCAACTACAAGCTTTGCTGATTTAGTAAAAAGTAATAATAATTTTTTAATATTTTAAATATTATCAAAATTTATTTTCTTCTGAAACCATTTTACTGTTTAAGTAGATCTTGTTATTCCATTTCATTCACATAGTACAATGTATATGTATGGTTGTAGACAGTTTAAACTAATTAATGAGCAATACAGAAATATGTGGCTAATTACAATTACATTGCATAATTTTATAATTTATAAAATTATATTTTAAAATATCATTATGTGTACGATTTACTATGCATTTTTAATTAAATTTAAAGAACTTCATTTATAAATAAACTTACATAAATACAACATGAGCGTAGGTAGTAGCAGCCATATTTTATATTGATAATTAATTTTGATAATATTTAATAATAGTATTATATGATGTATAATATTGTAAAGTTGGACAGTGGCAACACACTTAAAACAATTTATGGATTTTAGAAAAAGTAATAATTATAAACTTTTATAAGTTAATAAAAATGATGCTCAATAACCTTAAAATATTCTCTTGATAATCCATAAACTAATGAAGTGCAGATAATATCATTTTTTTATTTGAAGTAATTCATAGGTTTGTATAGAAGTCACAATAAGAAATATGTATACATTAAATGACTATATAAAATATAAATACCTAATTGCTTTGCACCATTTTTTTAGTACTTAATTAAATTAAATGTATGTTCACTTATAAAACAGTTTATTACTATGTATTTATAAAATTAATTCACGGGAATTTAGTAAAATAAATGTATTAATTAATGTCAAGTTAAACCATTGTTCTATAGTAACAACATTTTCATTTTTCAATAAATATTAAAACATTATTAAATGAAAAATTAGATTTAATTAATTAAATTAATTTTTGTAATCAAATAAATAATAATTTAAAGTATGATTTATAAAAATTATTAAATAAAAATATTGTTTTGTTAAAGGTGCAGTAAAACTTAAGTACAAGGAAGAAACGGACAAAAATTTAGAAAGTTTGGCTGGTACTTGGCTGGCTAAAGCAAAAGAAAGAATGAAAACTCCAAGTACAACTAATAATTTATAACTTGTTATATTAAGTTTTTTTTTTTCACTGAAGGACTTTTTTTTTTATTATTATACTGTATATAGGTATAATATTTTGTTACATGATTTTTAATCATTTTTTTCATATAAGAAAGATTTTTTTTATTTACCCTTATATATTTTATTCATTTTTACTATACATAATATTATAATATATAATAATATAATTATTATATTATTTGTAAAAATATTACATTAGCTTATATTATATTATATTAGGTTTTTTTTTCACTAAAGGACTGAATCGTTATATCTTATTATAATTTATATAGTTATAATATCTGTTTCATGATTTTTAATCATTTTTTCAAGTAAGAAAGAATGTTTTTTTATTAACCCTTATACTTTATTTATTTTTACTGTACATACCTACTATAATATTTAGTAATATAATTTGTATTTATATTATGTATTTTATAATTTTATAATTTGTAATTATATTATAATATATTATATAATTATAATAATTGTTACATAATTTTTAATTATTTGTTTTTAATAAAGGCCTTCTTTTTTAATTTCTTAATTTTGATTATTATTTTATTAAATTAAGTAGTAGTAGGAACAATTTTTTTTTTGGGGGGGGTGGGGGTTAACAACATCCCTTGCGTTCATGCCTAGTTCCTCTGGATATACATGAGATATGTTTGAGGATTTTAGTGGAATATACTATGAACATTTTTTGGATATTGTCTACAGATATCTATTGAATATGTTTACAGATATGTAATGAATATGTTTTCAGATATATAAAGTATTATCTAAGTAAATCTGAGGTGAGACATAGTAAGTTTCTAGTAATATTCTTTGAATATCTAAGGTATATTGGCGGATATCCTTCACATATATGAACATTCTAAAAAGTATAATCATATCGTCTGATAAGAATATTTAATGCTATATGGGGTGACTTGTATTAAATTTTCACACTTTTCTCGTAAACAGCTCAAAACTAGTCAAAATATTTTAAAAATTGTATGATGTATAGAAAATGAGAAGGTTAACATAATAATATGATATAAATCTCAAGTATCTATAGTTAATCGCTTTTGAATTACAACAAAATTAGAAAATAAATAATTAACTTCAAACGCTCATAAAAATTTAATTTTATTTGCTTGTAGACATTTTTTGTTTGATAAGGTAGTCAAACTTATGAAGAATCTTGTATTACATTTTAAAATCTTAGATTTAAAAAAAAAAAATTTCATGAATTCTCAACTCAAAATAATTTGCACATTTTCATGATTTTTACGCCTTTTGTAAAATTTCGAACTTTAAATGCTTATAAAAAAAATGTCGACTATGTGTTTTTAATCTTTTACAACTGTCATTGTAATAATATATTAGGAGCCTTGTATTCAATTTTCAAGCTTCATTACCCAACAAATAAAATTTTATTGAAATTCGTAGAAAAAAAACTAAAAAATTTCGAAACTGAAAATGTTCCTGAACAGTTCAAAACAAATCAAAATATTTTGATAATGTATATAGAAAACGCTAATATAAACAACCAGTAAAAATTGCATGTATCTACGACCATTAATTTTAGAGTTACCAAAAACCAAAATAAATTTTGTGGAATATCAATTTTGCGTAAAATTTCTCGTTTTTCCAAGTTTTATCTTGTTTTTACCGGTGCTTTTGAAAACTATTGGATATTTGAAATTTTGACCTCCCGAATGTGCCAACTAGATTCACTTTCCCATCAAACAAGATACTGTTGAAGAAAATCGAAACAGTTTTCTTGTCCTAAAAAATAAAAGGTGACAAAAGATAAAAAAATTTAAAAAAAACACACATCATTGTAAAAACAAAACATTCAACTCAGAATCTAAAATGAACAAATAAATAAATACTAAATAAATAAACAATAATAGTTTATAATTAAAAACTAGGTAGTTATACTAGTTATATCACAGTTATCATATTTATATAGGGCTTGTTGTAATTTATAAAACTCTGTTTGATACCTTATCATAATAATATGATATACAATACTGAATACTAAAATCATGGTAGATACAATGGGGGGAGGGGGGGCTTAATGCATTTTAATTTATAATATACATTGACAGTAAATATGTAGGTAATATTGATATTTCCTGTCGATATTTTTTCCCACTGTTTAAATTAATTATTACCTAAAAATTTACCTAAAAATGATAAAAATAAAAAAAAAAATGAATAAAAAAAAATATATAAATATATTATTATTACAAAAATTATCAAAATTTGTTTAAAAAAATAGTTAGAAACATATTTTATCTATAGGAAAATTGACATTAATAATAAATGTTACTATACATGCATAAACCTATCTGGTATATACTTATTTTGGGGGAGTTAGGGCAAAAGTATAAAATTCCTATCGTTGAATTTGAATACACTTATAATGTACATTGCTCACTGTCCTATTTTTCGTTTGTATACTATTTGGTTGGTGTTTTTATTGAGGCGTGGTACAGTTCTGTATTTTTTTGTTACTTAGTGCAACATTATATTAACCATCAGTAGACATTATAAATTATAATGGTAAAAAATTATTTTAATTCGTTGAAAGTGAAGCTTGACGGACTAATGACTTTAGTATTAGTATAAATGAATAATAACACGACAATATGATTATGCTGAGGTATAATATATAATAACGTACAACTGGACTATTTGACTGTGACAGTACACACACACACCATATACGCACTGTATGACGGTGCCTGTTTAAGTGAGTATTACATACTTCCAAGGCCCTATATATATATCCACAACCGAGGTGATGTTACATCCGTATAGAGAGTGAGTCTTATACTCGGTATAGCTAGATACTAAATTTTACACACGTGTCAAATTAATATTAAACTAATATTAATTGTATATTTCAACAAATTTGAGGGGAAATACAGCACAATCCATTGTCTAAAATGCCTTCATCCTCGCTATAATGCTACTAAGATTATTGCCCAGTCATATGACGGTACAAGTGTCATGTCAGGTTATATTAATGGAGTCCAATCTAAAATTAAAGACTTTTATCTACAAATCAAAGTAGCAATAAGTATTCCCATAAGGTCAGCCACTTGGAAAAGATAGTTTTCTTCTATGAGGCGTATCCAAAATTGGTTATGAACCAGTATGCTACTAAGCCGTTTCATAAATTTGGCAGTGCTGAATATCGAGAGAGATGTTGTTACCTCGTTAAATAATGAATACATTTTAGAAGTGTACTATACTAAAGACAGACAATTTGTATTAAAATTATAGAGTTGAATTTGTATATGTATATGTATTGTTGATGTGAATTACAGTGGATATGGGGGTGTGGGGGCGTAGCCCCTTCAGACCCGTGTCGTCATGGTACTTTTAGCCTTCACAAAATATAAGCTCTAGTTACGCCTATGCATTTAACCAACTTTTTAAATGGTGAGGAAAGGCAGAAATAACAATCATTATTCATTGTATCAAGAAAAATGATAATTTATTGGATGCCAATATTAGTTCTGAAAATAATTCTATTTTTAATTTATCTGAACTTCGCAATACTGCTAAATATCTGCTATATGATATTATATTTTGTTTGGAAAAGCAATGTTTCAAGAGTATCTTAGAACATCAGTCCAAGATATCTAAGATTGAGAAATCCACCAGAGGAAAAAAAAAAGAAATAATGATTCAACTTACTTGTGTTAATAATTCTCACATTGATAATATAATCAAGATATGTAAAGATATTGAACACTTGGTTCAGAAATAATTCAAAATTATGAAGGCTAATTAAAAAATGAGAGCATTAGCTTTGTCCATTCTTGCTGTATCACATTTGTTTATTAATATTTTACCAGCAAACAATATAGATGATATAAATACTATACTTGCTGTTTGATAATCGAGGGGTGTTCGGTGAAGGACCAGTCGACTTTGGTCGACGGTGTAAATTTCGGGGTGCCCCTAGATTTCCGGTATATAGGCAACTTAATGTGCCTCTAGATTTCCGATACATAGACAACTTAATATGCCCACGACGCGAATCCACATGGCGGCGGCAGACAACAAACGAGAAACGATGGGAGAAAAGTGGTAAAAACGGATAAAGGACGTTGCAGTTTAAATATGGGGCCAGGGTATGATTGGTCTGATGCAATGATCACAGGGGGCAATCACAATTTAGGGGGAACTTAAAAGTACTTAAATCTACGGCAGGTGAAGGTCCGGTTCGGTGATCACTGCAGTCTGACGGTGTCGGCACAGATGCGGTTGGCACATTTGCGGTCGATACCTTTTTGGTGGCATTTGCGGTCACTATTTTTTTATACCTATGAACTAGTTTTACAATACTGACACAATAATATAAAATGTAAATAATTATAGTAATTATTATTTAGCTCTTATTCCACTTCAAGATATTGACGAAGGTTGGCTAATAATTATGGAAAGCAGTCCTAATAATGAAAAACTTTAATTATTTAATTATTTCATGAATATTTTGTAGAACAGTGGTTCAAAAATCAAATAATATCCAAGAATCTATGGAATTGTTAGGTACCAAAAAAGACACAGGACGAATAATGTTGTTGAAGGTTGGAACAGCAGATTGAACAAGCTAATTAATAGACCTTGATTAACTTTTTAAGCTCTATGCAAATGTCTCAAATTAGAAGCTGAGCATGGAGACTTATTGTTTAATCGACATTTTTTTAAATTTAGAAGGAAAGAAAAGGAAAACATGTTAGATGGAACTCGACATTAGAATTGACAAAACATTAAAATCATATGAAGAGGACAGAAACTTCAGAAAATGTCTAAAAATTCTTCCGTTTGTTTAAAAACTTACTTTATAAACCGTAACAATTAACTAACATATCTCTATAAAATTTATAGTTAAATATCATAATAATTTTTAATAAATATTTTTAAAAAAAAACTTAAGCACAGCAGTAGATATTTTATTTATTGACAGTCCTAAGCTTGTAAAAGTGCGAATGAAAGTTGTAGTTTATTGTATTATATTAAAAAAATATTGTTTAAAATTATTATTATTATGTTAGTATTGTAAAACCAGTTCATAGCCCATTATAGGTAGGTATAAAAAAAGAGTGACCGTACGTATCTGTGCCGACCGTATCTATGCCGGAATCAGTTTTTATATGTGGTGTACTGGCAGGCGTTGTATCTAAAACCATACCTTGGACATTGTGTTATAAAAATTGTGATTTGAACGTCCAAAGCTGTTTCTTAGAACATACTATTATAGTATTATAGTGGCGGAAGACTATAAGTACCTATATTATTTTTTTATTGATCATGAAGCCCGGCAACTATGGCTATGAGCTGTTTGTTTTTGTTTGTAGGGGAGGAAATTGTAGGTTAGTAAACACGTATGATTTGGTTTAGCAAATTTATTAGTGGGCACCTGTAGGTATATGCCATGCACAGGAGGGGGTATTTCTCTCCAGACGGGCGATTGTTAACTCCACCAGAATACCGGTTAGGTAAAAAGGTAATGAAAAGGTCTAATGTAAACTCTACCAGTTTTATATTCTTACCTGTAATGGGTATATGGAAACTCCACCAGTATTAAGGCCTTCTTTATGTAAAACTAAACGATACTTCTCTACTAAGTAAACTCAAAAATAAAAAATGAAAAAAAAATTATTGTGTTGTGAAAGTTATAAATACTAAATAGTTATAACAATGGATTTATATTAGACTTAATGGTTTGAATATTAACAAATTTTACTTCATAATTTTAGTTCACAGTTCAAAATATTATAAGTATTATAGCATATAATGTCATAATTAGGGAACGGATTTTAATTTAGTATAAAATTAAAAATATTTAAATATATATTTGTTTATTACTTAATAAATATTTATTTATAAATGTATAATATTTAAATATTTAAATTGAAAATAACATAGAATTATTAAATAATTAATTAAAATTAATTAAAATTAAAATAATTAATTAAAATTAATTAAAATTAAAATAATTAAAATATACACGAAAATTCTACAATATTACATAATTTGTGTATTTATTTGTAAAAAAATTTAATTATTCTAAAATATTAAAAAATATTTAACTCTCCTAAAATATTTAAAAATATTTAAAATAAAATTAGCATCAGATAACTTGAAATTAAATGAAATGTATACATATAATATCGAAAACTTTCCGATGCTATTATTACATAAAAATATTTATTTAAATTAAAATTCGTTCCCTAGTCATAATATTATATTACCTACGTATTTTTTGATTATTAGTTATTACAATTGTCTATCATTATTTTTTAACATAATACTGGCTATTGCAATTTGTATGATTTGTTCGAACAATTACTATTTTTATTTTTAAGTTTTAATATTATTTTTCGGCATATACTTATTTAAAAACGATAATACATTTTTATTATAAAATTATGATTTTTCGTTTAATAATTAACTGTATATTATATTAATTGTATAGTGTATACCTACAACTGTCCCTTGATTTTTTTTCACTGGCAGAGTTTACATGAACCCAATTTTACCTATTTTATTTTCCTGGCGGGGTTTACATGTGCCCCACCGGATACTTGCCCGAAGAAAAATGCCGCCCGCTGCCGAATTTGAACTGGCGCTGGTGTGCGTCATCCTCCCAGTACCTATATTTATAATTATTTATATTAGTTATAAAGAGTTATTAGTAAAATAATATATTTTTCGACAGGTTAGGTACTCATATAGGAAAAAAAATTTGTTATTATAATCATAGGTAATATATTCAAAAATGTGTTCGCACCCAATGTGTTCGCTATTTATTAAGTATAATATATTAAATCACCGGCTGTTGTTTGCGCATCACTACTGTTGCCGCCGCAACATAACAAATATAAGATTAAGCATAGAAATAAGATATCGGCCACGGGGGAACAGCTGGTCACACACACACACACACACAATCACCGTTGTAGGTAATCATTGTTTTATTTTTGTATATATTATTCAAACGTGTCCAGTGAATTATTATGTAATTGTACCTATAATATTAGTATACATAATTATTTTTACTATCACCGCGTTATCGCACGTCGCCGAGCTACGTACGTGTCCCCAACCCCCCATCCAAAGAAAATCTTGGAAATTTCTATCCAAATATTTTGTACGTCATTTGTATGAATTTGTATGACCATTTTTGGAATTTGTACGACACCAGAATTCGAGCAATATCGGAAATATGGAAGGGGGGCTGGAGACACATGTCTCCAGCCCCCCCTAATATAAATAATTAAGTATTCATACATTTTATACTGCAAGATTCAAGAACGCTATTTGTATGAATTTGTATGACCATTTTCGGAATTTGTATGCGACCCCCTCCCGAGTTATAATCGAAAAACCAATTTTCCCGTGTCCCCCGCCCCCCCATCATCGGAATTTTCTACTTTTTCCTACGCGAAACAATTAAACGCTATTTGTATGAATTTGTATGACCATTTTCGGAATTTGTATGTGACCCCCTCCCGAGTTATAATCGAAAAACCAATTTTCCCGTGTCCCCCGCCCCCCATCATCGGAATTTTCTACTTTTTCCTACGCGAAACAATTAAACGCTATTTGTATGAATTTGTATGACCATTTTTGGAATTTGTATGCGACCCCCTCCCGAGTTATAATCGAAAAACCAATTTTCCCGTGTCCCCCGCCCCCCACCATCGGAATTTTCTACTTTTTCCTACGCGAAACAATTAAACGCTATTTGTATGAATTTGTATGACCATTTTCGGAATTTGTATGTGACCCCCTCCCGAGTTATAATCGAAAAACCAATTTTCCCGTGTCCCCCGCCCCTCCTATTTGGAATATTCTAGTTTTACCTACGCGTAACAATTAAACGCCATTTGTATGAATTTGTATGATCATTTCTGGAATTTGTATTCGACCTTCCCTTTAGTAATAGTGGAAGAATATCTATGAACCCATGTTAAAAGGTATTGTTATACAGTGTTGAGTGGTTAACCAAAACCTAAGACTTATAATAAAAGTGGTTAGAAAAACCGTTAATATGGAAAACCTGTTGTTAACAACGAAAATCGTAATCGCAAAATTTGTTTTGATTTCCGTTTACCCGTTTGTATCTAATTCTTTGATTGTTGTTCATTGATATTTTAATTGATTTATGTAATAATAATGTTTTAAAATATAAATCTTATATATATGTATAATGTATATGATATTATATTCACCACGTACATGTAGAAGTATAGTAGTTTTTTTATAATTTTTGAATGTTCGATTAATTTATTTTTTCCATTATAAATGTTAAACAATACAATATAAGCATTAATCACCCTTTATACTTAAATTTAAATTTAAATGAACCCATCGTGAATATTAATATAATTCTAAAATGATAGTACGGTACAACCATACAGGTTTTAAATTACATCCATAATAATATATGTATCCTATATATCCATAGATATATTATTATCCAAGTGATTATCACTTATTTTAAATATTAATACCTTTTCAATGCATTTTTTTTTAAATTTAACTTAATTAATGTATTAAAGATGTGTAATAACATAACTTTTAATTTAATTGAAAAAATAATACTTTACTTAAATTATATAAGTTAAAAACTATAATTAACTTGCCCAGTTGTTTTTAACTATATACACAGTAGAACGTGCATAACTTTCTTACTTGATGTACAACAATATCTATAGACTATATTAATAGAATACCTACGTGATGTTTGTGTTGGAAAATTAAACGTTAATAAGATTTATTATAGTATATTGATATTAGTATATTTTTCTCGTAAATATTATTTTTAGATTCTTGCTTTACAACATTGTGTCTATTTTTATATCCATTTAATTAATTTTCGTTTCGGGTTTATTTCATTTCGCTTAAACCAGTCAATCGTATAACTACTCTTTTCTGTAGTTTATACTATTTGAATATTGTGACTGTTTGAGCTATTTTTTTAACGGCTACATTAAAGTGCATTTTCAAAATGGTTGGAAGAAAACCTGCAATAGAGCCTAGTGAAGTTGTTGCAGCTGTAATGCAATTTAAAGAGAGGGTAGTGATGAATGACGATGATGATAACAGAAGTAAGTATTTTTTAATACTTACCATAAATTAGTAATATTTGTAGTTTTAGTGAAAAAAATCGTCGTGCATGTACCAAATAATAATAATGAAGTTATATTGGAATCAGTGACCCAACCCCTCTCCGGAGTCCACGACGTTTTGGATTATACCTACCTATAATGGGCTATTATATTATAAGATATTTTTTTTTATTTATTTAATTTAGAATAGGTAATAAAATTTTACCTAAACTGTTATTAGAAACAAAAATAATAATTGTATGATAGTTTTATGATAACAAAATGTATGGTAATTGATAGTATGGGTACATTGTGTGAAAAATAAATACGTTTCGTAATTTTCGTAACCTGTCGTCCAGACAAAAGTTATGCGGAACGCATTTTGTCCCGTTCTTCCCTTTACTGATTTAAAACTTTAGAAATTTATTTATAATAAAATTGTTTTATTTTCGATATTTTTGTATGACATTATTTAATAGAATATTAGAATCTACAGTTACTTTTCAGTGGTATTTTTGGATTCTTGTTTTGACCATTTTAGCGGGTAGAAAATATAAAATTAATAATATTTTAATGTCACAATATTATTGTCAACAACGTAAAACGTAGGTACCTACTTATACTAACTTATACCTAATAATATTATATTTATAATTATATAAAAAAAAATTGGTGAAAAACACAGGTAAATAAAACAATTAACTAAAAAAACTTATTAAGATTATTAATAAAAATAGTAAATGATTAAAAGTATAATTAAAATAAATTATGTATATTAATAATTAATAAAACTATAATATTTAAAAATTAAAAATTAAATTAACCCGTTAAAACAAATTATATAATATTTAAAAATAATTAATAAAATTATGTGTTAATTAGTAGAACAAATAATTAACTAAACATTACCACATTTTTTAATCATTTTTATTTTCATTCAGATTTTTTTTTATTCAATCAAGGTATTTTTTTTATTGAGTATAGATATTTTTTTATCATAAAAGTCATTAAAGTCATTAAAGGCATTCACCACTACACTCGAAAACTAAAATGATCTTATATCAAAAAGCTTGGAAAATTAATACAAAAATCCATTTATACTTTTCTTTTAGTGTGTGTAGTGAGCCATTCATGGATTTAAATTGTAAAAATATTTTCATAAAATTAAGAAGTTAAAATTTGACAAAATTCCCGAAAATGTATAAACTATTTTATATTAAAAATTTCAAAAATATTTGAATAAGGTTTTCAACATTAAATACAAGTTTCCATATAAGTTTTTCTTATTATAGTTATAAAAAAAAATAAATGTAAACTATAAGTATGTTTTATAACTTATAGGTGTTGAAAGTTAAGATTTTAAATATCATCAATTTAGTCATAATTAATTGCTTTAATTTTCAATTTTAGGTATAGTTGTTGCAACTAATCCTATATGGTACGAGATTAGCTGTTACTTAAATGGTCGTATGAATGGTGCAGCGTTACATACATTTGTGTATCGTAATGCTCATGGTATTAAAAACAGATTAGGTCTTGTTTCTGGTCAGATCAAAAAGAACAGCTTAATGACGGAAGAAAATAGTTCGCACAATGATGGTAAATAGTTTAAATATTATGTCAAGTTGGATGCTTTTTAGTGGCTAATGCATGAACATTTGCAACTCAAAGCATCACAATAAATTCTAAAAGTTTTTTAATCGGATATATTTCTAATAGAATGAAATAGATGGTTAAAAAAGTATGAAGAATATAATTAAATTATATCAAATTGTCCTCCCTAAATAAATTATCAAAATTAACTTGATGTTTGGTTTTAATTTATTAAATTCATTTATAGATGATTCTAGTGAGGATAATAGTGATATATCAATAACACTACCATCAAAAAAAATTGTATTCACGTTTTCACCTGAAGAATGGAAAAGTGTAGAGCCGGAAGAAGTCCGTTACAAAGATAACGAGAAAAACCGCTCTACACAAAGTTCAAGAATATACCATGTATTGCCAAAAAATACATGGACACCATTATTGGCTGAACATTTTTGGGAGCATACTCAGTTACCTTGTTGTCTCTCTTTTCGCAGAGCAAGAGTACATCCATATGGTAATTTTTACATAAAAGTTGTCGGAAAATGTACTATATGTGAATCCTATTTTGAAGGAATTGTGTTCGAAAGACCTCCAGCAGCTGCAAGGTATTCTCAAACATATAATCGATTTTACTATACTTTATTCCATATTTTATTAATTTGAAATTAAAAATAACTTAATTTGTATTGTTATTATATTTATTTTTTCAGAGTGCTTATGGAATGTTCGTACACAGGTAATTTTAATGAAGTGCATAAGGCAAAGAAACGTCGCATGATTGGACCTGCACAATCAAAAGCTATTACAGCTATGATTAATGACGGTCGTTCAAGCGAGTCATTTAGAGAGACAGAAGCAGTACGGTTAATGAAAATAGGTAGGTATTTAATATTAATATTATAAATATAACTGTATTAGTGTATTATTAATTATCATACTTAAAATACTAAAAATGTTCACATTGTCAAAAAACTTAAAATGTAATATAAGGTTCCAAATCAAGTACAAAGTCACAAATTAATAATTAGGTTTGGGGTGGGGCTAACTTGATGGAGCACCACTCCCGAACACTTTGACAGATCTGTTCCAAACCAACGTCGATATTTAGCAAGTCAAAAGTAAAAAAAAAAAACGCAGAGAAAAACAAAATAACAATTAAGGAAGAACGGGAATTTTTTCACAAAATCGGTTTTCGACAAAATCGATTTTTGTTTTTGGTTGTAAATATATTGTTACAATAGTAGTTGAAACATTTTAAAAATACAAAAGCACAATTTTTTTTATAAGCAAAAATTTCCAAGTAGTTTTCAAAAGTGCCGTGAAAAACAGAAGAAAAATTAAGGAAAAACGCGCATTTTTAAGCAAAATCTGTTTTCGAGAAAATCGATTTTGGTTTTTGGTGTTACTCTAAGACAAATGAACGTATATACATGCAATTTTCACTGGTTGTTTATATTTGCATTTTCTATACGCGATAAAATTTTAAAAATATTTTGATTTGTTTTGAACTGTTTAGGATTATACTCAGTTTCCAATTTTTTTAAGTTTTTTTTCCATGAATGTCAAAAAAACTTTATTTGTTGGGTAAAAAAGCTTGAAAATTTAATACAAAGCTCCTACTATGTTGTTACAATGATATTTGAAAATATTAAAAATCCTTAGTCACTGTTTTTATTTATAAGCATTTAAAGATCAAATATTGACAAAATTTATCAAATTTAAAATTTAATAATTATTTTTTAGTTAAAAATTTATAAAATGTTCAACTTTTATAGTTAAAGATTGTAAAATTTAAAACGAGGTTCCACGTAAATAGGTTATATATAAATTACTTTATTCACAATAATATCATTAAATATACTTGATAATCATAGGCTGACTGACCGTTTCCGCTCAGAATCGTTTTTATTATATGTATGATATGATATGATATTATATTATATTATATTATATCATTGAATTTAAATTTAGCACCATCCATTACAGTGACCCACTTATAACCTACTGTACAGCAGAGTGACATCCACTTACCCACATTTTTTTCATTAATAATATATCTTTAATTTCAATTAGAAGTCTATACTTTAAATAAAGTCTTTATGAAATAAAAAATATTAATAAAAAATCGTTCTTTAATAAAAAAAATCTATTCAACAAAAAAAACTTTATTGAATAAAGAAAATATTAATATTAATCGATGATTAATCAATACAATTTAAAATATTCTTATTTAAAAAAATTTATAAAAATAAAAGTGACTAAAAAATTTAATAAAGTTAAGTTAATTATTTTTTTTTTTAGTTAGTCGCATACATAATTGTATTGATATTTTTGAATATTATATTTGTATTAATTATATATTTACATTCATTTGTAATAATTTTTTAGAGTCAGATATATTAATCATTATTATAAATTATTTTTATTAATTTAAATATACATTATTTCATTTTATTATTTTTAGAAATCTTATTTGATCATTTTTATTAATAATTTTTGAGAAAACCGTGAATTTGCTCCCCCCTTCCTAATCTAGCATAACCTAACATAGGCCCGATTTTTTTATAAAAATTTAAAGTTTGAAACAACAATTCTAATAAATAGTTCATACAGTAGCCAAAAAGTATAAAAAATATATAAACACAGTTACTTTTTATATACATTTTAAGTTTAAATTTATACAAAAATTTAAAAATACTATAAATACGTATACGACAATGTTAGAGTATATTTATTTTATTTTGTACACACAATTACAATCTCAAATGTTATTTTTTTAGGAAAAATAAAATTAACTTATTATAGTACTAATATAGTAAAACAAGTAACTTTAATCACAATAATATTATCAAATATACAAAGTTATATCATAGATTGATATGATCAGAATCGTTTTCGTATACAATGGTTTTATAGCATTGACCTCAAATTTACCAACACCCATTACAGCGACCCACGTGTAACCTACTGTACAGCAAAGCGACGTCCACTTGCCCACCTTTTTGTTTATGAAATCATGATTTTTGGTTGTAAAACTGTAAATCTGGTAATTATTTTGAATAAAAACGGTGAATTTGTCGTACAAATATAGGTTTCTTATTGGTGGTTAATTTAAATATTAAACATGTAAAAACATAAATTAAGCATTGGGCTCGATTTTCTTTTGATAATCGGGAGGTATTTTTATAATAATATTATAAGAATACGAGAAAAGTATATCGTTGTTTTATATTTGTAATTTAGGTGGCCATGACCCATCCATTCTTCCCTCTGGAAATGCTCTAAGACTTCTGAAATCTCGAAAAATTGCTTCTGAAAAGAGAAATGGAGATACGCTCACTGCGATTGGTATGATGAAAAAAGAAGATGAATTTAAAGACATTATAAGAGAAGTTGGATATGATCCATTTTTTGTTCATTATACCAATGCAGAGCAAATTCATATGTATCGGAAGTATTGTAGTAATGTTAATTATCCTGAAATTATCATTGACGCAACAGGATCCGTAGTAAAGAAGTTTAGTAAACTAGGCTTAGACAAGACAAATACCATATTTTTGTATGAAGCAATCGTTTACGATGAATTAAAATGTCATAGCTTTACAATCACAAATATGCTAAGTGAAAGGCACAATACTATATGTATTTCTAATTGGCTGGCTTACTGGATGAGCTGCAATGTTCCAAAGCCTAAAACTGTAGTATGTGACCAATCATTAGCTCTTCTTTCATCAATAGTAAGAACATTTACCCAATATTCATCATTAAACAGCTATATACACGCTTGCGCAGACATAATTACCAACAAGATACCCAAAGATTCTCGTTGGCTTCCTCAATGTTTTGTTAAACTAGATGTAGCTCATTTCATGAAACTAGCAAGCCAGTGGCCGGATTTAAAGTTGTTAAACAGAAAAGTTAGAGAAATCATTCTTAGAACTATTGGCTGTTTACTAAAATGTCAAGAGCTTGAAGACGTATACTCATTGTTCCTATCACTTTTAATTTCAATTACCAACGAAACAAACGGAGTTATACGAAATACTGACATTGAAACATCATGTCAAAAACATTATATGAGGTTGATTAATACTGCGTCAACAGGTACCATAGAACTTGACCAGCAACTGGATACAATTATAGATTATGCAGACACCGAAAATAGATGCCTGGAGGAACTTGATAACGATAACCAACTTGAAAGTCTTAATGATATGAACCCTTTCCAAGCATTGGCAGAAACAGTTTTGAATGAAAGTAAACGGCATGTACAAGTAGGGGTAAGTATAAATCCATTGTATGCTCCAAAAATAGTTCCTCATCTAATTAAGATGATGAAATTTCTGCCATTGTGGTCGGGCATAATGGTACCTTTTTTTGGATATGGAAAACGTGTTTCTAGCTCTGCTGCAGTCGAGTCAAGTTTTCATAAACTCAAAAATGTAACGCTGAAGCATGTTTCTTTACCTACTGATATAGAAATATTTTTAGAAAACCATATACGTTCATTGAGAGGAGCATTGTTATTACATTCTACTCAAGAGTCAGAGACAAATGTAGTAAATCAAATATCTAAACCAATTGATGATTCAGGTCAAACAAATAATTTACGTGAGAACAACAACATAAAAGAACAGACTAACACAAACAATTTACGGAATTTGAGATGCCCATTGTGTAAATCTGGATCATTACCTTCTAATAACGGAGCTCATAAATGTGGAATATGTACGAAGCCAGTCCACGCACTTCCAGAATGCTCAGCACACAAGCCGGATGACGATGAAATTCGTATCTGTTATAACTGCATTGAAAATAATGAAAAGCTTATTGAAGATAAAGCAACGGATGAGTGGAACCGAAAAAGTAAAAGAAAAGTTAAAAGTAGTTCATATCTTCTACCAAATCCACATTTACGACACGTAAATATCAGCGATTCACGGAATTCACGTGTTTTACCTTTGTTGAAAAATGGATCCCGCGCAGAAGAACTCAAAAGTTGTAAATTAAAAAGTTTAGAATCAAATGTTGTTTTAAGCAACACATGTGCGTTTGATTCAATAACATCAATGGTAATGGTTGCTTTTTGTGACAGTCAGTTATTTTCAGAAGGGCTCGTAAAATATAAAACAAAGTACATTGATTTCATAACTCAGTTGGTTTCAAAGGGAATTACGGCATACACATATACGGATAGAGCAGAATTAATTATATTATTACTGAATCCAGTGTTAGAAACACTTGAGTATAATACTTATTTTGTAAAGTGTGAGACTACACCTAAGACTATTTGCAAATCTATGTTTAAAGAGTTCCCATCCATCACAGAAATAAGTAGTTGTTCTAATGTAAAATGTGAGAAGTTTCAAGAAACATACTATCCGATCTATATTATAACATACAACACAACAAACGGCATTATCGGTGATCTGCAAAAATGGATTAGTGACCAATTTCAAAATCAACAATTAATAGTGTGTAATTATACAGATAAATTGGATAAAACCCAATGCAACAGTCTTAGACGAACAAGTTTTGAAATATCCCCATTATATTTACTAATAGAAGTTTTGTTTTGGAGAGGTATGTATTTTTTAATTTTTTTTTTTAGTTGAAAATAAATTAACTTAATTTATTTCTATATTTTAGGAGAAAACTTGGAACAGAGTACTGACGCTGCGCCACATGTAGAAGTTAAATTGGGAGATATTCCTGAAATTGTGTTCCATGAATCTACAGCGTATGTATTAAGAGGAGTTTTAAACTACCATAAAGGCAAAACACAACTAAGAAACTCAATTGGCCACTATACTGCCTATTGTAAAAGACAAGGAGGTAATTGGGAATTATATGATGACTTAAACAAAAAAACAAAAGCTGTAAGTATAAATACTGTGGTCGCGTGTGAACTGCTATTGTACACCATCTGAAACAATATTTTATAAATGTAATAGAACTATTTTCTTTTAAAAATTCATAAAAATTCAAGTAAAAGTTTTAAACAAGACAAAGTAAGGAAAATTGTTTATTATTAAAAAGTACTCAACAAATGTTTAAATTATTTCTCTATTAAACTAAGTTCCTTATTTTATTTCCATCTTCTAAGTGGACTTTCTTCCTTTGGGTTCAGAAAAGAAAGGAAGCACCTCTACTTAAGATACACAGGTAAGTGATTATAACAACATATTAATTCAAGTATAACAAGATTTATCTTGAATATAGGAAAAGATAAATCTTATTTCCATATAGTAGAAATGCATAGGTCTTAAAATAGAGATGTATATCAATCGTAATTAAATAATGACAATCCAAGATATTCGATTCATTACATTTTACGCGTAATGGGTCATAAACATCACAGACGAATTTTACTAATATAAATATTGTTGTATTTCAAGTAAATAGGTTATGCACGATATATTGTGTATGCTATTCGTGTGTATGCTTTCGATTAGAACTCGGGAGGGGGTCGCATACAAATTCCAAAAATGGTCATACAAATTCATACAAATAGTGTTTAAATAATGACAATCCAAGATATTCGACTCATTACATATTACGC
This sequence comes from Metopolophium dirhodum, assembly GCF_019925205.1. NCBI lineage: Eukaryota > Metazoa > Arthropoda > Insecta > Hemiptera > Aphididae > Metopolophium > Metopolophium dirhodum. Next base: position 34,388,409 of record NC_083565.1, on the reverse strand, counting down.
GGAATGGGTCATAAACCTCACAGACGCATTTTACTAATATATATTATATTGTTGTATTTCAAGTAAATAGGTTATGCACAATATATTGTGAATGCTAAAAACTGCTAAAAACAACTTATAAACAAATAAAATAATATTACTTACCTAAATCCACAGCTGGGCAAGTTAATGATAGTTTTAAACTTATATAATTTAAGTAAAGTATTATTTTTTCAATTAAATTAAAAGTTATGTTATTACACATCTTTAATACATTAATTAAGTTAAATTTAAAAAAAAATGCATTGAAAAGGTATTAATATTTAAAATAAGTGATAATCACTTGGATAATAATATATCTATGGATATATAGGATACATATATTATTATGGATGTAATTTAAAACCTGTATGGTTGTACCGTACTATCATTTTAGAATTATATTAATATTCACGATGGGTTCATTTAAATTTAAATTTAAGTATAAAGGGTGATTAATGCTTATATTGTATTGTTTAACATTTATAATGGAAAAAATAAATTAATCGAACATTCAAAAATTATAAAAAAACTACTATACTTCTACATGTACGTGGTGAATATAATATCATATACATTATACATATATATAAGATTTATATTTTAAAACATTATTATTACATAAATCAATTAAAATATCAATGAACAACAATCAAAGAATTAGATACAAACGGGTAAACGGAAATCAAAACAAATTTTGCGATTACGATTTTCGTTGTTAACAACAGGTTTTCCATATTAACGGTTTTTCTAACCACTTTTATTATAAGTCTTAGGTTTTGGTTAACCACTCAACACTGTATAACAATACCTTTTAACATGGGTTCATAGATATTCTTCCACTATTACTAAAGGGAAGGTCGAATACAAATTCCAGAAATGATCATACAAATTCATACAAATGGCGTTTAATTGTTACGCGTAGGTAAAACTAGAATATTCCAAATAGGAGGGGCGGGGGACACGGGAAAATTGGTTTTTCGATTATAACTCGGGAGGGGGTCACATACAAATTCCGAAAATGGTCATACAAATTCATACAAATAGCGTTTAATTGTTTCGCGTAGGAAAAAGTAGAAAATTCCGATGGTGGGGGGCGGGGGACACGGGAAAATTGGTTTTTCGATTATAACTCGGGAGGGGGTCGCATACAAATTTCGAAAATGGTCATACAAATTCATACAAATAGCGTTTAATTGTTTCGCGTAGGAAAAAGTAGAAAATTCCGATGATGGGGGGCGGGGGACACGGGAAAATTGGTTTTTCGATTATAACTCGGGAGGGGGTCGCATACAAATTCCAAAAATGGTCATACAAATTCATACAAATAGCGTTTAATTGTTTCGCGTAGGAAAAAGTAGAAAATTCCGATGATGGGGGGCGGGGGACACGGGAAAATTGGTTTTTCGATTATAACTCGGGAGGGGGTCACATACAAATTCCGAAAATGGTCATACAAATTCATACAAATAGCGTTTAATTGTTTCGCGTAGGAAAAAGTAGAAAATTCCGATGATGGGGGGCGGGGGACACGGGAAAATTGGTTTTTCGATTATAACTCGGGAGGGGGTCGCATACAAATTCCGAAAATGGTCATACAAATTCATACAAATAGCGTTCTTGAATCTTGCAGTATAAAATGTATGAATACTTAATTATTTATATTAGGGGGGGCTGGAGACATGTGTCTCCAGCCCCCCTTCCATATTTCCGATATTGCTCGAATTCTGGTGTCGTACAAATTCCAAAAATGGTCATACAAATTCATACAAATGACGTACAAAATATTTGGATAGAAATTTCCAAGATTTTCTTTGGATGGGGGGTTGGGGACACGTACGTCGCCGAGCTGGCTCCGCGAACGTTATTAACACGACCACCCTGATATTTTGTCTCGTATCGTACGTCTTTCAGGCGAACACCGACGTGTGAAAATAATTATTTTACTCCGTTTTTGCTCTAATAGTAAGGTGTAAATGTTATAGATTTTCGTCGTAACGGTGACACGAGTCTATTATACGTATGTTCGTATATTATATTATTTTATTATTGTGAGCCATAAGGGCAATCATTACATTATTATTTTTGTCATTTGCGTGTATAGTAACCATACTACGGACCAGCTAGTTAGTCCGCGCTCCACAAACTGTGAGTTTTTCATTATTTTTATTATTATTATATTTACTATACACATTTAACTGTTGGGCCAAAAGAGCTATGGATATTTTTTATTGTTATTAATTTGTTGGCCAGAAGGGCCGCATATTATTTTATACGAGCTTCAGCTCAAATAGCTGCGTCAATATATTATTATTATTTCGGTCGGCCATAAGGGCTGGTCATTTATTATTATTATTTTTATTATTATACATTGTTGGACCAGAAGGGTCACATTATTTTCATAGCGGCTCAAATAGCTTTTTTATATTATCATTATATTATTATTATTTCGGTTGGCCATAAGGGCCAGTCATTTATTATTATTATTATATATTTTTTATACATTTGTGTTACGGTGAGTTAATAATTTGTACTGATATTATTTCAATTTGCGTATTATACAGCAACTTAGCTATCAGAAACCGTGTTACCATTTTTTATTACCTATTTGTTTAATTGTATACACACTTACACACATACACATATTCATACACAAATACACATAATTAGTAATTACACAACACGCACTACATAGCCGACAGTAATTGCTAGGCGATCCCGACCACTACTGCTCGAGCTATTACACCATTACACACCCAGTTTATTCTCCACATTTCTAGGTCTTAGGTGTTAGACGTGGTGTAAAGACCCTAAGTTAGTGTCCGGGCGCGCGTATTATTATTGTACGCTCCCAGCCCGCACAACTACTGTTGAATTTCACCTTTTTTTTAAGATACTTAAGCATCGTTTATAAAAAATGCATCGGGTAAAAGCTCATATTTTGTGTACTTAATTCAACGATAGAAATTTAATATATTTATAATATTTTAAATATGGGTAGTCACGCCAATGACGTAAATATATAGGTCAGGTTAGGTTAGGTACAGGTAGAAACCAAAGTCGTTAGACCAGCTGCAATACGATTGAGAACGTTTGACCTTTTTTAGCGTACGATTGAGATCACTCGAAATGGAACAATTAAATAACCGCTGACCGAAAAATACAGTACTATTAAGAACGAAATTAAGCGCAACGTTGCCGGACTATATTCAAGTCAAAATAAAAATGAAATAAAACATCGAATAATAATAATATACATTTTAAAAATGTCATGTCAATTTACATAATATATAACATACCTATAATACAAAAGCTTATTAATTTAAAAACATAAGCAACATTTCATGTCAATACACAAAGGTACCTACCAATAATACAAAAATTTTAAAATAATTTACAATTTAATTCACCTATATAGATTTCCCAGATGCGTTAAATATTTGATTAATCTTTCGGAAGATTTATTTTGACAGTAGTTACTATATAACTGTATTGTTTTTGAAAGTTTTTTTTCTTCTGCTTTTGATGCCTTTTGAACAGTACCCTGTTGGTATTGAGTTTTAAAGACGTTTCTTCCTGGATTTCGAGTAAAGTTTGTATGACAGCGTATATAGATGGACGTGTGCAATAAAACTATCTGTTAAAAGTCCGATAAAAACTTTCTGCGGCATTAGTAGTCCTTAAAATGAAAATCATGCATAGTAAATATTCTGAAATATTCAATATTTGTTGTACAAATTTACCTAGGATGTTGAGATACTTCTTTTGCCCATAAAACGGGAGGAAATAAACAATCTGGTTCAAAATATATTTTTAAAATATAATCAGCAAATCTATGACCATATAATTCATTTGGACATAACGCCATTAGCTGTATAAAACCATCTTCTACTTCTGTATGTTACAGAAATGGGAGTCTGAAAAGCATTTTCAGCCAATTACCAAATTCACTATTTTCGTCTTTGTAAGCATTCTTTAACATTTTGTCTTCATTAATCTAGAAACAAGTAATTAAAAAAAAAACGTTCAACCCTTAATTTATAATTTGTTAAAATTCTAACTTTAATATTTTTTCACTAACATTTCGAGGATAATTTAAAAAAAAATTTTAAAAATTGTAATTTAAATTTAATAAAAAATTAATAAAAAATAAAAAAAAAACATACATCATTGTAAAATCAATACATTCATCGCTCCGCTCATAATCTAAAATAGTAAATAAATCTTACTTTACGCCACCAAGCTTGAGCTAAATGAAAACGACAACCAAATATCGTAACACCAGAAAATGTTTCACGTGCACCGAATTCAAAATCTATATGTAGATATTTAATTTCTAAAACTTTATACGTTATTAGACACAAATCCATTAAATAATTCCACATGTCAATATAAGTTGTTTTTGATTTATTTTCTAAGAAAAAGAAAACTAGTGGAACATAATATCTATTTTGATAACAGTGTATAGTATACATTTGTAAAAAATGATTTGGTTCAAAATCTTGGCATGTTGATCGTACCTGGAAAATTTAGTGAATATCGAATCTAAAGTTAAACAATATGAAGCATACAAACTTTTGAGGACTTTAATCCATGAACAAGATACAAAAGGTTTTGAAATAATTTTTGAAGGAGCTATAAACCAATTGTCGGCTAATGATGACACTGTTGATTTTGCTAATTATTTTGTTAATAATTATGATACATGTGTTGAATCATGGGCTCACTGTCATAGTCTTCATGCAGGAATAAATACTAACATGCATATCGAAAGAATAAACCGGACTCTGAAACATATTTATTTAGAAGGTAAGAAAGTTAAAAAGCTTGATAAGTCTATATACGCATTATTGAAATTTCTTAGATACAAATCTATAAATAGACTTATAGACTAGACTAACTTATATAGACTAGATAGTGCAATAAAATAGAATTTTCGTAAACATAGCAATTGGTTATCTGAAATATCATAAAAAATAATTACTAACTGTTATATATAGAACCTAAGTTTGGATTTAATAATAAAAAAAGAGACTGTAAGTATTGTATCTCAACTAAATAATACAGAAGTAATACATAAAGTAGATAATTCAGAACATGAAAAACAAAAGTTTAAAAACATATTTGATATAATGTTAAATACTGTTTCAAGTTTAAGAAGAACTTGATGTATTGAAGAAATGTTTGTCATCTACACAACATACATTATTAGTAGGTATTAAAAAATAATATTAATAAAAAGCATTTAAAGAAAATGTAATTAAATATTTTACCAAAAATAAAAAATTATACCTACATCAGCTTCGATTTTTTTCTACTAAAAAGACAAAAAAAGGTGGGTCAGTGGATGTCGCTCTGCTGTACAGTAGGTTACAAGTGGGTTACTGTAATGGATGGTGTTAAATTTGAACTCAATGATATAATAACAATTAACATTGTATAGAAAAACGAAAACGGTCAGTCAGCCTATGATATTACCAAGTATATTTGATGACATTAATGTGAATAAGGTAATTTATATAATATAACCTATTGAAGCAGAGCCTTCTTTTAAATTTTCAATCCTTACCTATAAAAGTTGAACATTTTATAAATTTTTAACTACAAAATAATTATTAAATTTGAAATTTGATAAATTTTGTCAAAATTTGAACTTTAAATGCTTATAAATAAAAACTGTGACTATAAGGATTTAATAATTTTCAAATATCATAGTAACAATATAGTAGGTGCCTTCTATTAAATTTTCAAACTTTTTTTCCCAACAAATAAAGATTTATTGACATCCACAGAAAAAAAAACTAAAAAAAATGGAAACTGAAAATGTCCGTAAACACCTCAAAATAAGTCAAAATATTTTGAAAATGTTATGGTGTATAGAAAATGCTAATATTAACATTCAGTCAAAATTCCATGTTCCTACGGACATTTGTTTTAGGGTTGCAACGAAAACCAAAATCGATTTTCTCGAAAATAGATTTTGCGTAAAATTTCCCGTTTTTCCTTATTTTTCTTTTGTTTTTCACGTCGCTTTTGAAAACTACTGGCCAATACTAACTTTTGACCCCCCCCCCCAAAGTACCAACTAGATTCAATTTCCTATCAGAAAAGTTACTGTTGAAAAAAATCCAAGTGTCCTAAAAAGATGATGACACAAAAAAATATAAATGAATAAAAAATAAAAAAACTAAAAAAAAAAACACACATCATTGTAAAATCAATACATTCATCGCTTCGCTCAGAATCTAAAACAAACAAAATCTTTAACTATTTTAGCACCGAATAAATTTGAAAAGAATAATATAAGTGCATCATTATTGTTGATGAACAAACAGAAAGTAAGACATTTGAAATAAGTGTTAAATTTTAAAAATAGTAAATGCCTATTATGCCTAACAAATTTTATTAGTAAACAATTATATTTATTTATTATTTTACCTAATTATTACTTATTATTATTATGACAATTAATGTGTACCTAACTATATTATACTTACCAATTTGATTATTGACATTTTATTATAACTTTTTAGCTGTATCAGAAAAACCTTCATCAATAAGATTATTAAATATATTCATGAAATGTATATCATTTTCACTAGCCTGAAATATAACATTTCATATAACAATTTTATAATGATGTGTGTTTTTTTTTTGTTTTTTTATTTTTGACTCTGTCATTACCTTTGAGGACAGTAAATGTGCTTGGATTTCCTACAATAGTAACTTTTCTGATAGGAAAGTGAATCTAGTCTAAATTTCTCAGTAATTTTCAAACGCGACGTGAAAAACAAAAGAAAAATTAAGGAAAAACGGGAATTTTTACACAAAATCTGTTTTTGAGAAAATCGATTTTGGTTTTTGGTGTAACTCTAAAATAAATGACATGAAATTTTTACTGTATGTTTATATTAGCATTTTCTATACATCATAATATTTTCCAAATATTTTGACTTATTTTAAGCTGTTAAAGGACATTTTCAGTTTCCATTTTTTTTAGTTTTTTTCCTATAAATATAAATAAAATTTTATCTGTTGGGTAAAAAAGCTTGAAAATGTAATGGAAGGCTCCTAGGTCATTGTTTCAAATGCAAATAAAAAATAAAAAATCCTTAGTCACAGTTTTTATTTATAAGCATTTAAAGTTCAAATCATGACAAAATACGGAAAAATCACGAAAATTAACAAATTATTTTGATTTTGATTATAGCCTTCAATCAATTTTATTCCTCTCTCAGCTGTATCATTGACCGTTTTCAGTTTAGAGACCATTTGCAATGCATTTTGAAAAGATAAGTGTTCACTCCAATCTAATGGGTCATTTAAAAGAAATTCTGTATCCAATTTAAATATTTTGAAAAAATCTACCTAATGTTTCACTTGAGGCAAAAATTTTTTTCCACAAATAATGGTATTTCAAATTTTTTTAAATTTAATCGTTTGATTTTGTTTTAATGATCATTTTTCTTTTTGATTTAATAGAAATACTTTTATCGAAAAATGCCAATGCAACTGCTTCAGGTGTTTTTACCACTAATGATTTCGACATTTATTCAGTGCTACTCAAGAATATATATTATTATGATAAATTGAACTATAGTTGTACAATTTTCGTATAAATAGTAAATCTTGATATTATGGTGTAGCTGTAGTGGAAGTCGCTTTAAACCATTCGATAAAAATTGTAACTACAAATACACAAAAATCGCGAAGTCCGTTTTTTCAGGAGTACTTAATTAGAATTCATAACGAAAGATGTAAAGGTACTTTTAAGGCAAAAAATAGCTTTTCCAGTTTTCATCAAGTCCGTTTTTCCAGGAGTACATTACGATGTACATTACGAAATTTATAATTCATCAAGAAAAATCATTGTTAACTCGAGTAACTCCTTATAATCGTTTTGAAGTTGTACAATTTTCAAATGTTCCTTAACAAATTCTAAGATTCTTGTTAAACGTGGGTTAATTATTTCTTTAGTTTATTTACCCGAATACCTGGAGAAAAATCAACCTTGTTTATTTTATTCCACGAGACCTGGAATCTTTTGAAAATAGAAACGTCTTTCGCTGATGGTTTATTTAATTTTTCCTCAAAACCAATTCTTAAAATGATCACATAAATATGATGTCTGCACGGCAAATTCAATAATTTTTTTCCTAAAAGTCTTTCTAATAATATACACTTACCACCCAATCGACCACTATTAACTGCAGTTGTATTAAATGACAGAGCTTTAACTGAATTTTGTATATTCCATTCAATTAAAATTTTCTAATTAATGACATCTGCTTGTTCATTTGCTTTTGCTGTTTGTAAAACAGAAATAATTAGAATTTTTTCTATATCACCACTCGAAATTACTATGACTAGCCTATCAATAATATCTTTTCCAACCAAATGAGGAAGTAGCTTGCTGTCCAAATGTAAAATAACAGCTTGAAAATTACTTACTTGAAATTTATCTTTTATTAAACTTGCTATCTCCTTACGAAAAATCTGTCTACAACGTTGAAGATTTTTTGGTTGAATATTACATATAATAATATTATATTAATTTACATACTACAATAATTTTAATGTATTTTGAACCGTTTGAATGGTATAAATAACAATAAGAAACGCTTTTGCCAAATTGTTTGCATACAATTATAACTATGCCGGTAATAACATGTGTAATAATGTCAAGTGATATTTTTGAAATCGACATAAAATTCGTTATCTAAAATAGTAAATTTTAAATGTTTTTTGGTTGAAACAAAAAAGTTATAGCCCAATGTTTAGAGAATTTCGTGAAATATTACAAAACTATATGGTTATGGTGAAAATATTAACGAATTATAATCGTATAATCATATACGTATTATCATTTTTACAGTGTTTGGGACTCTATCCCAGTAAGTGATAAAATAATTAATAATGTTATGAGTAGATAATTAATTGAAGAATCAAGGGTACAACAAAGAAGTAATTTATAATCAAAAGTCAATAGCGCTAACGGCAAATAATCCAAAGAAGAATGGGGAAACTGGGAATAAAAATAAAGCTACCTGAAAACCAGGGAATTGTTATTTATGTAATTTACCCGGGCATTGGAAAAAGCAATACATAAAATACTTGAAGAATCAAGAAATTGAGAACACTTTTTTTCAAATCTACTAAAAAAAAGCATTCAAAAAATATTTGGAATATTTTTTGTGAAGTATTCAAAATACTTAGGAATATTATTATCATAGAGTATTCTGAATACTTTTTTTTAAGTATTCGGAATATGTAATTGAAATACTTTTAAAAAGTATTTTACCCAAGTCTGGTAGATAGATACCTACACATAGGTGGACATTTCGTTGAATTTTTTGGGGAGATAGAAAAATCCAATTTAAAGTTACATGTAATAAATAATAGTAACATTTTGAACAGTTTTAATTTGGGGGTCAGCTACTGAAATTTCCAGAGGGGCTAAGTCCACTCAGAAGTCCACTGAAGTACCTACAAGTAAATAAACATACCTATAATCTAAACCAGTGGTTCTCAACCTTTTTTGGTTCATGGCACACTATTATACATTACAAATTTTCGCGACACACTCATGCACTTGACAACAACAACAATAAATTTGGCAACCATGCGAAGCAACCATGGGCCGTTCTTAGGATTTTCAAGGTCCAAATTTTAAATCAATTTTATCAAATTTTTTAAACGCCATGCATCCAAATGTAAGCAAAAAGCGTGCAGCCCAGGGTCTGGGCCCTGCTCACCCCCCCCCCCCTAATGACGGCCGTCATGCGAGAAAATTAGTCATCATCACTCATTGCTATGTGCTTACATATGCATCGCGGTCTTATCTGCACAATTAATTGACATTTAATCGCCATAGTTTTATAAAAATTGGTATTTTCAATAGCATAATCCCAAATAACAGACATTTCTCACACTTAGTCGATCTTGGGGCTCAGTATTGTGCCGGGGCACACTGGTTGAGAACCACTGATCTAAACTTATGTAAAAAAAATAATAATGCATGAAAATAGTTGTTTTTCCAGATTAAAGATGTCCAAAAAGATAATTTTTGTCCGTAATCCTTTAAAAGTATAAGTATTCTCTTGTATACCAAATATAAATTAGAATTTATATCGAAATTATTCAAAAAAAAAAAAATTTAAGGGCAGGTGAGGTAACAGCGACATGGTTTTGCAAAATCTTAGTTTAACTGCTCATATATCTTACTATATTCCTATGAAGATCATAGTTTTTTTTATCATATATTAATGGACGTAACAGGAATATAAATTTGTGTACAAAATAGTGTTTTGATAACTTTTTAGTTGAATATAAGAATTTAAAAAATTAAAAAATTAAAAATTATTAATAAAGTTTAAAACTTATATATAGTTATATGCAAGGATTTGCAAGTATAATTTTAGAATTTGCAAGTCCAAACTTTTACCGTGAATCCAAAAAATTTAATGTTACGACATCTTCACGTAACCCATTAATTTTAACCAAGAATTTCGAAATCGGCCATCATTTTTCTGATTGATTCATACCGTACTACAACTAGCAAAAATGTTTCCGTATAGGTAATCAATACCATATTGGGGGATATGGTAAGAGACTGCACGTTCTCTGCATAATATCACGAACTATAGTCGGGGACACGGAAAGTGGCGTGTGACCGACGCGATCCAAGCGGTTAAATCGTCTAATGGGTTCTTAAACGGACAATACTAATTGCCGCGCTTTTTTAAAAATATTTACATATTATCTATAATAATAAAAACCAAAACAACAAAATCGTACTAAAAGTCGTGAATAATTCTTCTGACTATATCTCCATCAAAATCGTCCAACTCGGTTTGAATTTTCGCGCGTTTATATGTTTTACGCGGAGATTTAAAAAATGGAACAACTCGTTGTTCATCTTGCGTGTTTTCTGATTTTTTTGCTTCGGAGCAAATGCGGCTTACGGTGCGAAGTGAAATTCCACATGCCTGGGATGTAAGGTCTTGAGCACATTTAAAAAAGTCTGGCGTTAAATCCGGTTTTTTAGATAAATTTTTTAAAAATATATACACGCTATGTATAATTTTTTTAGATTGACTATGAATATCTTTATCATTAAAAGACATTTTAAAAAATTACAAAATAACAGCACAGTAAATAAATTACTAAAACGCACAGGCAATACAACACTGAACAGTTAACACACGAATGTACCTACTCGTCAACCACTTGCGAGCTACTAAAGGTACATGCTATAGTATTTCATTGTACATTTAGTATAAAAACAACCCCTCTTTCCCCACACAATGCAAGGGAAAATAACAGCTGCAACAAACCATAGACCTATATAACAGGTCTATGCAACAAACAACCTGAAAGCCATAGAATAAAAAAAGTAACCTTATTTTTTTTATGATGTGTACAATGCACAAAATGTTACGCTGCGCGCGCGAAATACGCCGCATGCGCCGCATGTTGAGAACCACCGACCGCAGGCCGGGTGTGGGTTGGGGTACAGTCGAGGTCACACGCCACTTTTCGTGTCCCCGACTATAATCTTACCAACACCGGTGCTAGAATGCCCAGGCGTTCAAACTCGAAATGGCCCTTTCAGGGCCACCCTCACCGGCTCACCAGCAATTAAAGTGATTACACAAAACATTGACGTGTTATTTGTTCAAGTCATCGCCCAAAAATACCGGGAATGAATATAGTCGTCGCGTTATATATTCCAAACCAGGACTTGTGGTTAAAAGTGCAAATCGGACACGATACGAAGAAGAATAGGTACCATATTTTTTCTTGATCCGTTAATTACTAACCGAGCTTTAAAGTGATCGTTATTATGTTTTATTTTATAAACTCACGAATTGTTTATAATATTTGCTCCCACCAAATTTGATACCAAAGTCCAAGTGTTGTTTTTAAGTAACGAGTCTATTTCCTTACTCATGGCCTGTTTCCATTTATCTGCATACATAATTACCTCATTATTATTAATTGGTTCAGCTGTAAACGCTGTACATGCATATCTAATTGGTTTTTTAATTGTTCTCGATTTATTAGATTTTATGAGCTTAATTGTATAATATGTCAACGGCCAACAGCCAGTAGAGAGAGAGCGCTCGAGATATACTCGAGAGCGCTTACAACCATTTTTATTTGGCTACATACAGAACAGTAAGAAACATACAGTTTTAGGTCAGAGATTTGTACCAACAATTATGTTGAATCATTTCACGCCACACAGCTAACACAAATTGGAAAACACCCCAATACCTGGGATTTCATGCATATATTAATTTCATTATATATTCATGTTTGTGAATGTTGTTTTATTAATACATATTATGTATTTGTGATTCTACATGTAAATGGGTATCAATGGAATATAATATAAGGTAGGTATTATACATTAAACATACCAAATCGGTTATTACAGAAAACAAGTTTGAGCTCAACCATTGGTACACCTATTATTTGTATTTCATTCGAGTGCTCATGTTTATATGTAATCATTTTTATAATAATCTTTATATTTTTATTAGGATCGGTAATGAATGTTTGATAGTTGCAAGTTACTTGTTTAGTTGACTTGTAAATAATTTATTTACATTACTTTTATTATATATTTAATTTTTAAACAATATTATGACTTGTAAATAATATATCTAATACTACTTTTATATAATATTATTTATTTATTAATATTTTTATACTCAGACTTATACCACTTTTATTATTAGAACTTTTATACACCAAGACTTTTTACAATTTTTATAGACAGGCTATGTACAAGTCAATATAGTCTATGGGTTAGGTTACTTATAAGTAAGTTGTAAATATATAGGTACTCATCCTTTTAGTCACACTCAAAGTCAACTTACGTTCATCATTTATGGAATTAAAACTTCTGTATTTTTACTTTTTTCTAAGACCATGTGTAATCATGCACATAATCATCATAATCAATTTAACGAATTGTTATGCAATTTGAATTTGCAGAAGATAATCTTCACGCCCAACAACTAATATAATATTTAAAAATTTTTTATGAATACAACGTTATAAAATATAATAGAACTTGTACGGGTATCCCGCGACATACCGTATATACCAGATAGCAGCTACTATTAATAGGTAGCTAATATAAGCAATAAAATAAAGCTAATAAAATAAGACGAAAAAGAATATATTATACAGCTGGTGGGTTATACCTACTCACGTAGTCGTGTCTCGTATATAGTATTGTACTAATGAAATCTAATAAAATATATTTTAAAACATCATCCCAGTATAAGTACATAGGTATAAGTTATATACATAATATATGATTAACATGAGTTTTATGATTTGTGAAAATAAATTTATTTCAAAAATATCGTCATGAAAGATCACAACTCTCACCATTGCATAACAATTTATAGTTGTATAAATAAATTATTTTTAATAAAATCATGAAATGTGTTTTTATGTTATTATAATATTATCTGCTAAGATAAAAAAAAAAATTGTAAAAACAGGATTATTCAAAATTAATCTTGCTTTGAACCTGGCTTTCTATAGGACTCACCTGTTATATCTTACACCATAATGTGGGACTACCTAGGTATTTCTTTTTACCATCATCAACCACAGATGAGCTACATAATTAGTGGTATTACAACGGATATGATGCATAAGGAATGCATTTGTGTTCTTACAACAGAATATATTACATATAATAATATTTATTGGCCAAGAAATTACAACTTTCAATAAGTAAGTAAGTAATATTTTAATCTATGCTGTGTTCCTACTATATATGTTGTTAGTGTGACCAAGTGAAAGAGTAGGTACTGGTAAATAAAATTTAAATATTATAAATTTGATATATTTAATGAACCCAGGAGCGTATACAAGGAGATGTGGTTGTCATGGTCCTTTTTAACATTGTATAAAATAGTGTTATTAGTGTTAGGGCGTTACAAGGGAGCATAAAAAAAAATGCTAAGATTTTTGTAAATTTTTATTTCGTCACAATTGTTTGTGGTTTTGTTAATAAAATGTATTAAATATATAATATGTTATTTATTTTATTTTATTTATTTATTTATTTTTTTTTATTTTTTTTTTTAATAAGGTTAATATTTTCTTTCTAATCCCCTCATACAAAAATTATGTACACGCCACTGAATGAATAATAATAATAAATTAATTATGTACTTTAAACCTAAAAACTAAAAAAAAAAAGCATTTGAAAACAGATGAATCATTTTGAAAAACCCTGTATAACTATATAGTGAATATATCCCTAGTTGGACGTTTTATAATCGAGTATATAGATAGGTTCCTCAACATAAATTTAATAAAATTATATTTGTTGATTTTATGTTGTATTTGAGCAATAAAAAAAAAGACAACATATATTATAGGGATGACTGTTCCCTATGTACTAATTATTATGTAAGTAGTATATTTTATTATTTTAATTATACTACCTGCAAACTACACTTTTACTGCTAAGCAATTAATAATTTATCTAGTATTAATAAAAGAATAAAATATTTTTCCTAAAATCTATTTGTACAAAAATTATATTTTAAGTCTAAACATAATAATCATAATGTTCAGAACTGTAAAACACTCCACTAACAAGACAACTATTTTAAGATGAAAGAATAACACATAAAAATAATAATTTTAAGACACTATTAAATGTAAGTATATTTTTTAAAACCAATATTAATTAAATATAAAGTAAATTAGGTACTTCACTGGTTCAATTTTACAATTATTTTTAATATTTAAAAACCCTATTCCAAGTAAAATGTTGACATGTTAACTTTAAATATTACATAATAATTTAGAAATTATTATACTAAGAGTACTTGATAGAAATGTAGTACATTCAGATATTAAAGACCTTAGTAAATAATTAAAATTACAGTTAATGGTTAGAGGATTTATACTTAAATGTATTAAAATTAAGCAAAGTTAACATATTAATAATTTGTTAAGTAAATAATAATTTAAAAAACCCTTTTTTTATCCACTTGAGTGACATGTACACCTGATGTTGCCATCCGTTGTAACCGTTTTTGATCAGAGTAAATTAAACAATTCCCATCTTGATTTGTCTTTTGATTAAGTACAGAGTTTTCTCCACCTTCATAAAATGTAATACCTGGTTGAAGAGCATATTTTTTCTTTTCCAGTCGTTTTTTATTAGCAAACACATCATGCCTTTCTGTTTTCTTCCATAAATAATAAAAATGAACAAGTTCACCAACTGATCTAGTAGTCACTCTGCGCTGTTGAATCAGACGGAAGTTTTTGTTAAAACAACGAATACCATTTTCAAAATTTTTGCATTCTTCTTCTGACCACTCCTTCGTGACTCTTTGACCAAACGTTTCATCATTTAATGAAACTCGACGTAATGCTTCTTCAGTATTAAATCCACATTGAAAAAGTAAAAATAAAGCGTTCTCATCATCTCGTACAAACTTACCTTTGGGTAATATATTTATACCGTGGGAAATTTGACGAATATGATGAAGATAGTCAGTAATAACTGTATCGGTTGTATTATGAGGGTCCCAGAGAAGTTTGTCAACATTTAGGTATGGGGGGTCATCTCCATACTTGGACAATCCATCAGGAATTTTTGCTTGATAATCTCTACCAACCATTATAGTTTTTTTTCTTCACTTTATCAAAATCTCTACTATCAGTAGGATCAGAATAATCAGGGCGATCGTTTGTTACTCGCTTGGACATTATTTCGAGATTTTAAACCTGAAAAATTAAAAATAATATATTCGTTAACTACGTACATTGTATATTAAAATATATTTGAAATGTTACCTAACAAAATAACATTAAGATTGTTTGGGAAAAATAAAACAACTAAATCCTTTTTAAACAAATATTTATTTAAAATAAATACAATTGGTTCTAGAATGTATATATTCTATTGTCAATGATAACTACAATTATCTAATTCTAAATATAATTATTATTTAGTATTTTTCAAGAGAAAGCTTCTTTTTTGAAGTGCATTCAATAGCAGTTATTAAACTATAATCTTCATAAAAAAATTCAAGATCCTGCTTCCAGGTACCCAAATTGAAAATCAAATAATAAATTAATAGTCATTCGTAATTTTGAAGTCTTGCAGAGTATCAAATAATTAAATAACTGAACATCGAAATGCCAAATACTGAAATATCCAATATTTATTTATTAATAATAAATGTATACATTATTATAATATGGAAAATGAAACTAGTAACTATTGAGTATCGGAGAATAATAATTCAAGTATTCAAGTATGAAACTATAAACTGATTGTTTATAAACAATACACTGCAAATATATAGCGATAGTACTAAATTTCTGGTTCCTGATAAACATATGTTTTTATTTTGTTGTCGATCTATATTCAATTTTGGTAATATTATTTCATGAAATAATATAATTAATTGTTATGCAAACTCCATGACAAAAAAGATAAACCTATGAAGATTAGAGATCTTGGATCCTATGATATTGTGGCGCGATCCGACAAGGTGTCAGAGTTAGCCAACATAAATAATTTTTGTGAACGTGGATAAATAATAACTCTGAGAGATAGTTTAACACAATTTTTCTTAAGTGATTCAAATGTACATACTAGTAATCGTGCGGACGTCGGTCACACGTGGTTGGTGTAGGTCGGTTTAGTTTTAACTTTACTGTCGGTAGACAAAGTTATGTCAAACTTAAACGATGACCGCAAGGTGTGCTTACGTTGTAAACAGTTGTGATGCGTCTCGTTGCCGGGGCTTCGAAGCCGTCGATTGCGGAGACGCACGTGACACGTGACTCGATCGGCAATAGCAAGATGGCGGAAAAAGTGTTGAGTCGTGCAGAGCGTTGTTCCTCGAAGTGAGTTGGAAACGGAGAGAGCGTCGAGCGTAGCCACGAGCTGCCGCGACGCCGGTTCGGCGTCGTGGCAGAACGGGCGGTGGTGCCAACCAATGGCAGTGCGGCCGGTGAGAGGGAATACCATAGACCTTTAAGCTAATGGTCAGCGCATTCCACTCCACCCTGACATTAATACACGGGAATCATATAAGAGCAATTTCAATAGCCAACCCCCAAATTAAAACTATTCAAAGTGTTATTATTATTTATACATGTAACTTTAAATTGGATTTTTCTAGCTCCCGAAAAATTCAACGAAATATCCACCTATGTGTAGGTACTTATCTACCAGACTTGGGTAAAATACTTTTTAAAAGTATTTCAAATACATATTCCTAATACTTAAAAAAAAAGTATTCTAAATATTGTTTGAATGCTTTTTTATAGTAGATTTAGATTTCAATAGCAAAAATATTATTTTTCAATTCTGTGTTTATAAATGAACATTATTATAATTTCTATAATACACACCTATCTGGCTATCTATTAGTTATAAATTATATTCAAACTAGCTGTCCCACCCGACTACGTTGTCCAGGCCAAAAATTTGTATTTTTAATAAATATTTTTGTATAAAATGTATAAACTATATTTCTTTTAATTATAATATTACTATAATATGTCACGAATTGCAATCATTTAATTTGACAAAAAAAAAATGTATTTTCTCGTATGCTAAAAAGAATCATGTGTGAGCTACCCTTAACCCATCTACAGCCTATATGAGTTAAAAAATCAAGTTGTATACACCCTAAAATATTCAAGTAATAATTTTTATTTACTTTTTTAAAACCTTCCCCGTAACTCGATCGATTTATTAGTGAAATTTATTAGGTGTATTAGATTTTTTAGTTATCAGTCATCAAATCACATAGGTAAGCAATCCGACTCCGTCGGATCGCGGACAATATGCGAAGCGTATATCACCAGGTATGCAATCCACCAGCGGTGGATTGCGGACCCCGTTAGTAGCGTAGGTAAGTGAATATTGGAGAATATAGTTTCTATCGGTTAAAAGATGAAAGTTTCATGAAGATTTGTGCTAAGGATAAGTGGTGTGGATTGGATGAGGCCTGCAATTTGGCAGAACGTAAAACAGTTTTAGCGTCTAGCAATCCATCACTATTGTTGCTAAGTGTCTAGCTAACATTCATCACCGGTGTAAGGTTAATAATCAACTGCGAAAGCCACAAACGACGTATTGGATACCTGGATACTGCCATCGTTTATATGGTGCTTTTGTTTGTTAAAAAGTGTAGATTCCATAGGTGTATTCGATTGTTTAGCTATCAATCATAAAATCACATAGGTAAGCAATCCGACTGCGTCGGATCGCGGACAATATGCGTTGTCTATATTACCAGGTATGCAATCCACCTGCGGTGGATTGCGGACCCCGTTAGTTGCATAGGTAAGTGCAGAATAGAAAATATTGTTTCTAGTGGACTTATGAGTATCGCTGAGTGTGAACACAAATTTTGGAGGTCTAGTCACTTATATAAGTCGCACCTGACTATGATGGTTGGTTAAAAACTTAAAACCACAAACTCAAAAGTTTATGAAGGTGTTCATTTTTACGACGGTGATAAGGACTTGTGATAACTTGGGGTTTTTTATTGACTCTTTCGATGGTGGGAATGTTTGAATTTTGAGTTTAAGCGTCTTGCCATCTGTCAAGACCGTTGTAAATTCATTACTAAACTGTCTGGAGCTTGCTTGATTGTCTAGCTATCAGTCATCACCGTTGTAGTTCGATACCTAGGTGACTTGCGACTAAGCCACAAACGTAGGCAATCTGACATTTTTCAAAATATATTTATTAATACCACCTACAGTTTATTTTTAAAATTATTACACATGTTTTTTTATGAATTCATAACGAGTAATTTCAATTGATCGGTACCTCGTTATTTGTTTCTGATTGTGAACTTTCCTTTTAATTATATTCGCATCTTTTGATGTCTTTGGTATTTTAACGCTATTGATTTTTATATACGTATTAGTTTGAACGAAGTTTTTCACAACATTTAACCAACTTAATATAGATGGAGAATTAGAATAAAAATGGTCATTGAAGAACGAATGAAACAACTCGCACGCATTCGTCGTAAGCAGAATACTCGCTGAATTACATGCCCATAAACAAGGAGGAAATGTACTATTCTCAGAAATATAATTGTTTACTAAATAATCACAATATTTGGTGACTCTATCATCAGTTGGGCATTCTGGCATCAAATCTTCCATAAAACAAGCAGATACTTCTTCGGGGTCCAAATATAATAAACCAAAAGTGTATTTAATCCATTTGCCAATGTCCGAATTTATTTTATATTCTGTTGCTAAACCATACTGCTGAATATTTCTATACCACGCCTGTGTTTGATGAAAACGACATCCAACCCTCTTTGACAATGGCTATATTTCATTAACAGCTGAGTGTATTGCCAGTTCAAAGTCAATAGTTATATGTTTAGGTGAAAAATTTAAATTAATTTCTTTACATTTATCAATAATTGCGTTAAGCGTGTATAAGTATGTTTCATACTTTTTATCGGGAAGTAGACAAAAAAGTAATGGTATATAATGTCCATTTTGAAAACCATGAATGGTAAACATTTGCGTAAAAATTCGCGCACAATATTGAAAAGTTCCATCCATATAAATAGTGTCTACCGTATTTAAAAATATTAAATTGGTCGTACAAGAAAAAATAATAATAATTTTTTCTTGATTATGTATTAAAACAAATGGTTCATTTTTTTAGGTTACAGTTTCAGATGTATTTAAAGCCATGTGTGCTTCAATTATATTACTTGGCAACACAGGAAGAACTTTACGTCTACTTATATATATTACTTTTCTAATTGTATTAAAATCATTTGATGTTAGGCCATCAGCAAGTTGAGAGTTCTGTGCTAATTCTTTTAAAATAATTTTTTTTGGTTGTATAAAAAGTTCTTCCGAAGCTTTTCGTTTACAAGTTGTACTCAGCATTTGCCGGTTTATATCTAAATCATTGCATGGTATATGAGTGTGGCGATCTTGATCAGATAATAAAATATTTTCTTCATTTACAACTTTAGAACCAAAAGTATATAACGTGGCAGAACACGAACGTTTTACACAACGCCAACGAACCTCACATGTATTTACGTTATTTGAACCGAAATTGTATTTATAATTATTAAACATTACCATATCTTTGTCTCTTTTACTTTTTAAAAACACAGCCGTTTTAGTAAAATTCGTGATATATTTACGCCTTGACGTTGCATATACGCACTACGCTGGTAATCATTTTTGTTCATTACTTTTATAAGTTTTAAGTATGTAATTTGTTTTATGGTTAGGTACCTTTTTAAATTAGATAAGATAAGCTGCGGTGATGATGCAGCACTTCGATAAATTCGCTTTATAGATTTTGATCGATTTCAATTCGATAACGACTGGATTATTACTATATAGGTTTTATAACGTTTCCTACAATATAATATTTTACTGAACTATTGCCAACTTAATTTTAAATTGGTCTAAACTACTCTGGGCGAAACGGGAATCATATAAAAACAAAATTTGGGCAAAACGGGTACCCGGGCGAAACGGGTACGGTCATTTTTGGGTGAAACGGGCTACGCCCACCGATTTAACTATTTAAGTATATAAAAAGTAGTTATAAGATAAAACTATTTAGCTCTTGTAAATTAGGTATTTTGGTTAAAAGTATAAATGCACTTTAAAGGACCATAGTTAATAACCTAGCCAACAAAAATTGATCATTTGACTGTCAAAATGTTCAGAAAAAAAACTTTACCAGAATCCATCAAAAAATATAGTGGTTACTATTTGAAAAATAAAAGTCGATTTCATATTGGTACAACTGCGTGTTTAAAATTGTTATAAAAAAATTGCCTGTTAAAAATAAAGAAACACGTCTTTTTTGTTTTTATGAAATTCCATAATATCATCGATCCATAATTGTTAAAAAAAAACACCATTGTACAGTGACATAAGATACACCCTGTATTTTTTTTGTATTGTAAAAATTATACAATAATATAAAGTCGTTAATATGTAATGATACAATTATTTTCAAGTTAAAGTTGAAAGGGGGCTCCCCCACTGAGAGTATGGTGTCCCGGAGCCAAATCGATCCTTAATCCGGGCTTGCAAGTAACATACATATTATATGTTACGTCCCAACCGACGTCGATATATACATCAACGCAGAAATGAAATACGTGATGTACTAGGCATGATGAATGTTTCTTAACGTAGTACAAAAATACAATGTTATAATATATGGTGTAAAAGAGTGGTGTTACGACTCTTTAAGATAGAATTTAAACTGTGAGTGGTGTTACGACCTGACTCTGAATGTCCCTAACCGTCTGAAGAGCTCTTGTCCTGGGCTTCTATATATTATATGATTGTGTCCTTTGGAGTGGGTGGTTGTAGTAGTGGCTAAGCTCGGTCATGAGACAGAGCTCGGGTCTCGTATTTGGTATGCTGGTCGACTCGTATCCTGCGTATGGGTGTTGGCTTTCCAGGAAAGATACGTGTGACGACACCTTCTATAGTTTAATTGTTTTCTCTACGCTTTTGCAACGACCTCCGCATGTTATACTATACTAATTGCATTATTAGTTGTAGTGTCAAATATTATTAGAGACGTGCGGCGCGCTGTACATAGTTAATATATGACTACTTAAAACGTAGGTACGTAACATATATCATAGTAATTAGTATTATGAATCTTGATGATATTAAATATATATATTATATTGTCTTATATTAGGTAGGTACATAGTAAACAATTCATCAAAATTATGCGTAAATCATCTTATTATTTTACATACCTAGGTACACTCATAATGGTGAGTTGTATAATATAGTTACAATTTTACAATATTTTATATTATTCACTTATGGTTTGCACATGTCACTACATCAAACCACCTACACTTACTAACTTCCCTATTGATGCATTCTATATATTATATACATTTTACATAATATAATTATTTCTGTTGAAGTTATTTACTACTACCTATTATTATAAGTAGGTTGTTGGTACATTATATTATGCTAAAAATAAATAACTATGTTCTCATCTACATATAATTATATAATTCTAGAACACTATATACACACTAAAGATGGAAATTAGTAATTACTAATTTATTACAATATATATCTCTTCTAATATATAAAAATCTATCATGTCACAATATTAAAAATGTATGTCACCAAACACCTCCAAAACGGCTTGACCGATTTTAATGAAATTTTGTATGTATTTTCAATAGGCCTGAGAGAGTGAAGTAAACTATTTTTGATACCCCTAGGTCCAACACAGGGAGTTGCTCAAACAGAGATTTTGAGATTTACAGTGGAAATGTTTGTTTATAAATGGTTTAAAGCTATAATAATAATTATTATTGGTTAGTTAAATTATTTATGACATATTAGTATTAGTATTTTATTTGTATATTGGTTAATCAGGAATGCATTAAATCGGATTGTCGCATATTGCCTACCAATGTGTTTCACTTATAACCTCTCATCGGTTGTCTACTTGATATACCGTTGCTAATTGTCTGCGACCCGACGTAGTCAGATTGCCTACCAGGGTGGCTGAATTACACTCACTGTTGTGAGTTACATCCAAAAGGATTTGAACAATTACAATTTTAGTTGTCATTTTTTTATAGCAAAGAAGTGAATGAGACCAGCTAGTGTATATATATAAGTTATAATATTATATACTTTTAAACTAATATTATGTACTCTTAGTGTACCTATATTGAACTACATTAATCATTTACTAACTAACTCCTATTAATTCATATATATGCATATTATAATATGCTTACCTACTTCATATATTACTATTCTATATAAATAAGGCATAATGCATATTATGCATAAGCCATAACACAGTAACACACCATTTATATAAAGGTAAAATTACTAATAATTTTAATAAATACCTACCTATGTCCTATACCTATTTATTATAAGACATTAAATAAAAGGTAGTCTATTTAAGTAGGTACATATTATATAAATTAAATTAATATAAAGTAATATTAACAATATTAACCAACATAATATTATTAAACGCTTTATTGTCGTTAAATAATAATTTAAAAAAATCTATGTATAATAGATACAATTAATGAAATATGGTAGAATAATTTAAAAAAAAAAATTTATCAATAGGTACATTCACAAACTAAATGTATAAGTTGTATATAATAATAATAAAAATAATAATAATAGAGAGAAAATTTGTAAAAAAAAATGCAAAAACAGTCGGGTATCGGACGGCAATGTTTAACCATACGACACCACGGACAGCTGCCTCCCGAAATGCATTCTGACGGAATCGAACACGATCCTACCTAGCGACCTAATACGGGAACCTACGCCTAACCTACCGAGCAACAGTTCGTGTTGTAGAATTCGGTCAAAACATCAACACTTAAGCTGCGCGTCTGCGGAGCGACATAAAAAGATATATTCGATGAACATCGACGTAATCGTATATAATTCGATTGTAATATGCGCATCTCCCATATCTCTATTTAACGGGGTGTGTGAAAAGTTTTTTCCGTTAACAATTATTAAATCAGAGGCAAAAATAGTACTCTTATACGTGTATATACATGTATTTATACGCTTATAGACGGTCGGTCGCCGGCGTCATTTTATAAACGCGATTGCGAGGCGAACGGACCGATTTCGAAGGAAAAGATCATATGGACGGCTTTAAAAAGACGTCGACTACACGATTCGGGCACGAACGGCGTGCAAAAAGACGAAACGGTTGGAGAAAACGTAAAAAATCGGAAAAAAAGTCCGGACGGGAGCGTATTTTGCGATCGACATTGCGAACGCTACGGTGTGCCCACGAATATAAACCGCTCACCGGCGGCTTCAAGAGATCGCGAGCTACGCGAGTCCAGTATGGAAAAGAGCGAAAAAGGCTCGAAAACTATGGGAGTGGCGTCAAAAAGCTAGATTTCCGAAAATTTCAAAAATTGTCGAAATGATAAGAAAAGAGTTGATAACGCGGCCGCGGCGACGGAATTTTTCATTGGCTCTTCCTTATTCGATCGCGCGAGCCTGGCGGAAAAAAACGGAGACTGTTAAACAAAGAAAAGGATGGTGTTTGGGTATTTTTTTCGGCAAAATTTTTTCGACTCTTTCAGCCAGCTCATCTCGATTATAGTCTTGCTCCCGTTGCAATTCGCGATTGAATGCATCATGCTTGACACGGTACGTAACGGCGACCAGTACAACGAACAGGCACAGTCACGACCCAGTCTACACTATGTCAACCACCACCATGGGCAACGTCACCGTCGACTCTCCCGTCTCCAATCTTGCTTAAAAGGCACAGGGCGGGACGGGAAGACAAGTCGCACGGACGAGTATCGGCCGCTGGCACTCGCCTCGCTTACGCATCGTAACCGTCGTCACGACCACTTACGTGTTTCTTTTTTTTTGTACCGTGTTACCGACGACCATCACACCCGACGCACGTCACGTACAATTTAACATACCTCTGTTCACCCATCGCATGTACTCAGCGTATCGTCATTTAAACTAAAATATCTAAATCGTTTTGTGTACTTCTTTCACCACCACTCCTCGATCGCGACCGGACTGTCTTTGACGGATATACCACAGCAACGACAGCCCGTGTCATGCTTGGGATTCCAACATGTGTAGCTGAGGTAATGGTCAAACGACCAATGTTGACTGCGTCTCCTTCAGTAGCGATGGCGTCACGCAAGTGGATATACTCGTCTGATCATAACTTCGACTAATTGAAACGAATGAGATTGAGATTTTAATATTCAAATCAAAAAAAAATAATAACAAATAAATAATATAATTCTCAACTCCTATAACCCATAGCAACCATGAATAAAGAAAATTTTTTATTGTAAATCTCAAAATTCCTGTTTGGCCCCCTACCGGGGGTGATCAATTAGCTTATGACACTCACAAAGAATGTGGCTTTCTATTGGTTGAAGAATTTTCGAAATCGGTCCAGTAGTTCCAGAGATTACCCTCGACAACAGTAACTAACAACTCCTAATTATATAATAGTATAGAATCTACACTATAATATAAAAATATAATTATATAATTATACTAGCTGATCCCGCTGGAACTTCGTTGCCCGTTAAATGTACCAATTCTATATGACTCAAACTTTGTTCAATTCGTTATTTAATATTCGGTGTATGGTGTATGGTGTTCAAAATTTATCTTAACTTTTCTGTTGCCCGGAATAAAAATTCTGATTCGCAGCAGTATATTATCAGGTGAGCAATCTACCTGCGGTAGATCGCGGACCCCGTGCTGTATCAAAATTGTAGAAAGTTTGTCATTTTTACTTAATTCCACCTTCGGAGGATTAATATGATCAATTAATACAAAAGCCTAACGCAACCGTACTAAAATCCGATGAATAAAAAAAAAACAAATTTAACACTTTTTAAATTAGCCTATCTTCTTCCCAGAGGTCTAATCTACACACAAATATTCATTTTTATCTATACTATAAAATTATAGCGTTTGTTTGTATGTTCGGGATAAACTCCGAAACTACTGAACCGATTTCGAAAATTCTTTCACCAATAGAAAGCCACATTCTTTGTGAGTGTCATAGGCTAATTTAAAAAGGGAAGTGATCACCCCCGGTAGGTGCTCAAACAGGAATTTTGAAATTTACGATAGAAATTTTATCACGTATTGGCAGTGAATAATTATAATCGTTAATTACTCCACTAAAACGCAACATTTTTGAAAATCCTTTCTTATTGCACGGTGAAAATATGAGAAGAACCTCTATTCCAAATTTCAAGTCCGTACGTTTAGTAGTTTTTGCGATACAGCGATCAGTGAGTCAGTGGTATTTGGATTTTATATGTATAGATAACTAATTATTGACTAACATTATCGGACTTTATTTATGCCTAAAACCTGCTCCGTGATATCCTCTTTCATTTAAAAAAAACTGCATGACAATTGGATAAAAGGTTTCGAAGCCACACCGTAACAAAAATTTCCTCTTTTGCTTGATTTCGGTTTTATATATATAAATATGACTACAAAAAAAATAACAAATAAAAAATATTTATAAAACATTATTTTATTATTGTTGATTAATGATATAATTATGAACATTATTATATTATTGTTCAGCCAAAATGAGTTTTTCTTTATTTTTTTATTTCCCTAATATTATATCATATAATTTAATTTCATGAAATTGAATAATGATAAGGTATAATAATATATTATATTATAATATTATTATGCATTATCTATTGTTATTCATTAACAATAGATATTTTTACTATAAATTAAAAACAATTATCAGGAAACATCCTAATAAAAAATGACGTATCTTATTTATATTATTGTTAGTCATTCTAAAAAAATTATAATATAAACATTACAGAGTGGTTTTTCAGATTTTATATTTAAGTTTTATTCAAATATTTAATAAAATATTTAACCTAAATCAAAAATAGGTCTGGACTTATATTTAATTTAATACTTTTTGGAAATATTTAATACTGATAAACAATGGAGAATGTAGGATAAGCATTAGAGTAAAGATTATATTTAATTTAATTAATGCATTGTAACAACAAATGCTACAGTTTTTACATGATTTATATGGTTTCGATATGTTTCATGTTCATTTTCTGTGTCACTATAATATAAGTACAGTTCTCCAGTACCTATAGTTACGATTTACGAATATACGTTTTAATTCTATAGTTAGAATTTAAAACTGACGCGACAGATAAGAACAATTCATGCAGTCGTATGTACAAGGAAGTGGAAATGCCATACATGACAATGATTATCGATATTCTATATTTCATAATATCTAATGTTCTGATGTTGGTTTATCAGTATAATTCATATATTATCATGGTATTAAATTGATACACATCACCTTCATTTCACTTCCAGATTATAATAAGATTTATTTGTAATAAGGATCATTCAATTATCAATATTATTCGACATTTTGACAATTGAGCACTAATAATTACACAAATTTTATTATTTAATGTTTGAATATTTTTATTTAATTGTGGTGGATCTAGCCCATATGATATCCGTCAGTATCGGCCCATCTGGAAAATTCCAGATCTCTAGATAGGTCAGAGTGGTCATGGCAGGAGTCTCCTCATCATATTATTTTCAAAATATTAGCTTTCCACAACGTACATGGCCAAGGTACCTATGTACAAAATTACAAAATAATATAATATTGCCAACTGGTTACCAAGATCGGTGGCGTAGATAGAAACTTGGAGACCCTAGAGGCCCTCTTTAACACAGAAATTAAATTATAATAAAAATATTAATTATTAAATAGTAAATCTAGGAGCTAAAAAGAATTATAAGAATTGTAGGGAGGTGACGACGTAACGACGTACAAATCACAATATTTTCATAAATATATTAGGTATAGAGCTGCGAAGCCTACATGATAGTGGCTGGCTTAGAAATAATATTGTTAGAATAGCAATTACTGCATATGGGTATTAGATATGATAACTAATTTTTATAGCTAACCGTCGTTTGAAAAACGTATGACGTATATAATTAGATAATAATTTATACAAGGTAGGTAATGAACGCCATCTGTACTTTTTTTCCGTATTTCAAATCTATTATTTTCAACATAAATATAGGTAATATAAATAAAAAATAATATTCAGAATTTTTTTTTAATGTATAAAGGTGGTCCTCCAGCTTGGACAAATTTCAGGGGCCTCAGGGGCCCTGGGCTAATTATGACTCTGACCAAGATTAAGAAAGGCAAAAATAATAATTAATATCATTATAATATTAGGTACCTTTAACATGCGAATCAATTAGGTAGGTACCTACTGACAATAAACTAAAAACGAGTCACATAAGATACCAACGACTTCCTTCCACCCTTCAACTCAAATGTATCTAGATATATATAGAAGATAACTTAACTCATACTTATCTAGATAAAGATAAAGATAAAAAAAATGATACAATTATTTTTAAATGGTTTTAAATTTAGGTATATTTTAGTTGGGCACTAGGAACATAATAATAATAACGATATAAATAAAAATACTTATATTATTTATAAACCATAGACTTTGTTTGAGAATCTGTATAAATATTTAAAAATGCATTTGTACAATTTCGCGATTTTTATCAATATAAATGTATCTAGATAAATTAATTTAGATTAGTAAAAATATTATCTAAGATGAACGTTTAGATACCAAGTAACTATTTAGCTAAATAAGACAAAAGATGACCAAATAATTATCTAGATATTCATCTAGATAAGTCCGAACACTGCCGCTTAAAAACAAATGGATGGTCACAGAAAAAAATTGTGTAGAACCATATATAAAATTGCCTATATTGACCCTTTTCTGCAATATTTTCATTAGGCATAATATTTTCTTATATTTTGTTAAGCATAATAATATATTGTTTATTTGGGAAATTTATATGATAATAATATGATTGCCACATAAAATTTAATAATATACAATTCATAATAAAATAAGAACACATTATTTTTCACCAATAATATTATTTAATGTATAATTGTTTAATACATATAATATAACTGGCTTTTTTTAACGGTAATATAATAAGGAAATCCTTCTTAATATTATTGTTGAAAAATTTGTAATAGGTATATTATTATTTTTATTGTGAATTGTGTATCATTAAATTTTAAATGACTATCATAATCAGGGACTGGAACCTTTTGAATTTATTGGTATCGGTTCCGATACTGGTTCTCCAAAAATAAAATTGTATATAATAATTTAGGTATCAAAAAGTATAGTAATTTTAAACACTTATCTGGAATGCGGGTTTAATTAATAGTATGAGAAATATCAGAAAATTCATATGATCATACATAGTTTATAAACAAAACAGTAATACTTACCATTAAATGATGATAAATAAAATTATATTATTTTTGAACCTAAAATAACCTATTTAATTTAAAAATTCCTGTTCAGTTCCGGTACTTTATTTATTAAAATAAAGGTTTTTTATACAAAACCAAGGGACATCAAATTAAATAATAAAAACATACAAGAAAGAGCTCTTCCCTTGCCCCCGTTCGGTAACCTTCATGTGGATTCCTGCCCACAAAAACATACCAGGAAATTAAAAAGTTGATGTAGCAACTAAAGAAGCCGCCACCAACATCAATATCCCCAAAATAGACATCTCATCTTTCAAGGACACTGCCCGAAACGCCTTAAAAAGTAGCAAAAAGATTCACCAACGACTCTGGGACCAGGAACTGAACAACAAGTTATACCAAATAAAACCTTTTTTGTCACCTAACCCGAATCCTCCCTCAAGTACGAGAAGACAACAAGTGATAGGAACACGGATAAAAATTGGACACACAAACATCACACTCGTCCACTTAATGAAAAGAGAGGCGAGACCAAACTGCGAACTCTGCAACAACGCCCCGATTTCCATAATACACTTACTCCTAGAATGCCTCTTAGAATCTAACCGAACAAAGAAAAATTTTTTCATGCCTAACATTAAGAGATATTTTAAGTATAGACAATTTTAACTATTTAATAACATTCCTTAAAATAACCAATCTATATAATAGAATCTAAATAGTTATATATTATTGTTACATATACCATTATCACCATATACTTGTACTATACTGTATTTCCTTTATTATATTATTATGATGATTGTAAATAACTTGTAAACATGTTTTGTTCCCGGCTAATGACTTTAATGTTGAAGCCGTATTAATAAATAAATAAAAAAAAAAAGGTTTTGTTTCCGGTTCTTTTAGGTTCGGTCCTAGTCCTTGATTTAAAATGTAATTTTATTATTCAAAGAAAATTTAAAAATGCTCAAACATTTTTAACAATATTTAGTATTTAGGATACATTGAAAAGGATAAACAATGTAAATTGCAACCAGTTACTAAAGTACTTTAACGGTCTAAACTAATATAAAACCGTAGATGTGCTCATAATTAAGTTTCAGATCCAAGTTTCAGTTAATTTCAACATAATAACCTACAATAGTATACTCGCTCAATAAATGTCTTTTTGGAAATGTCCAGTTGTCTGTGTTGTGTTTGATTTGGTTTAGCTTGGTGGAGAAGGATAACCATTTCTGATGCCATCGTAGATGACATTTATTAGTTATCAGTGCTTGTATGTCCCTGTATGATATGATGTTTGAGGGGGGACGATAGTGAAGAGGTGATTGCAGTTTTGGCAGCTAGGTCAGCGCGCTCGTTTTTAATGATGTTGGAGTGTCTGGGAATCCAGAAAAGTTTGATTTTGAAATTATTAATTTTTTGCAGCGTGTATATTTTGTTTTGAATATAAAGGCCAATGTCTGATGGGTTATTAGTATTTTTGATGTTATTGATGGCGCTGAGGGAGTCAGTAAAGATGATGGTGTCTTGGAGCTGATGATCAGTTATTAACTCGAGGGCTTTGATTATTGCGAATGATTCGGAAGTGAAGACTGAGCAGGATTTAGGGAGTTTGTACATAAATTTAATGTTATTCCAGACAACTGCAGCTCCGACCCCGATTTGGTTTTTGGATGCATCCGTGTACATTTTTTCGCATTTTATGTTTTGTATCAAGTGGAAATATTCTTGTTTATATATTGAAGATGAAGTATCTTTTTTTTTTAATATGGAGAGTTCGGTGTTAGTTTCATTGAGATATATCCATTGGGGAGCTAGGGGAGGTGAAATAGTTAATAAATCGGAGATCACTAGATTGTTCTCCTGAAGTAGTATTGATAAAGTTTTGAATTTTGGATTGAAGTCTAGTGAAGGAAGAGTGCTTGCTAATTTTAATTCGTGATTTAATGTTATTTTCAGTCTTCTTATGTCTAGTGGAGGTGTACATGCTAAGTTGTAGATACTGGGTATTGGGCTTGAGCGATAGGCACCGATTGATATACTAAGTCCGGCGTTGTGAATGGTATCTAGTTTTTTTGTAATTGATTTACTAGCTGTTGTCCAAATAAATGATCTGTAGTTGAGTTTAGATAGTATGAGAGACTTGTAAATTGTCAACAGTACATAAGATTTGGAACCCCATGAGGTATGGGATAACATTTTTATAATATTGAGGCGTGGAGAGGTCGATGTTTTCAAAAAATCGATGTGGTGTGTCCATGAGCATCTTTTGTCGAAAGTGATACCAAGTATCTTGATTGTATTGTAATTTATTAATAGATGAACGCCCAATTTTATCTTAATTGGATTTTGAAAGCGTTTACGTGTAAATACGATGCATTTTGATTTTTCAGGGGAAAAAGTGAAGCCAGATATTTGAGTCCATTTTTGTAGGTTGTTGATGGCTTTTTGAAGGCGGCATTGAACGGTGGCTAAGTTCTGGCTCCGGCAATAAATATTAAAGTCATCCGCGTAGAGGGTAGATTTGATAGGATAAGATATGTTTTGAGTGATATTATTGATGGCTATCAAGAAAAGAGTAACTGAAATAGTTGATCCTTGAGGTATTCCGTTAGCTTGTTCGAAGACTTTGGAAAGAGATTGGTTGATTCTTACTTGGAATGTTCTTGTTTTAAGGAAATTTATGATGAAATTAAACATTTGATTTTGGCTAAGTACTTTAGAGAGACTAGTTAAAATGTGTGGTTTCCATGTTGTATCGTAGGCTTTCATCAAATCTAGACTAATCATACCTAAATATTGATTTTCGGAGTATGTGTTTTGAATTTCTGTGTGTATTTTTGATAGACAGTTGTATGTACCTTTATTTTTCCGAAATCCACATTGTTCAGGAGTGAAATAGTAGGACTGTTCTAGGAACCATATTAAACGTTGATTTACTATTTTTTCTAAGAGTTTACATAATGTATTTAGGAGAGAGATGGAAGGTATCCTTCAGGTGAGGATTGGTTTTTTCCTGGCTCACTTATGGGGATCACAATGCTGTTTCTCCAGCTTTGTGGGAAAACGTTGTGGTTCCATATGAAGTTGTAAATTTTAGTAGTATTTGGAGTGAATTGATGTTGAAGTTTTGAATAAAAATGTATGGGATATTATCAGGACCTGTGCTCTTACTAATACATTTTTTAAGAGCTTTCAGTATTTCTTCGATTGTTATTGGGTTGTTTAAGTAGGACTGATGCGAGTTTTGTGGTGATATTGACGAGGGTTGAGGTGGTGGTTTGTTTGCATTCTCCCGTAAGAAGTCGTGGCTGTACATTTCATTACTGGAGTTTTTTTCGAAGTGTAGACCTAAGAGGTGGGCGATTGAAGTTGAATCGGTGTTTAGAGATGAGTTGGTGGTCAGATAAATATTTTTGTGAAATTTCCGTCCCTGCAATGAACGAATTTTGTTCCACATTATGTGGGGGTCAACCTAACCTGTTGGCAGTGAAGTTTCGCCATGTTCTAGTTTTATTGCATTTGACTAAGAATCTTGTTTTGGCTCTGAGTTCTTTTAATTTTATATGGTCATCCGATGATCTGGT
The DNA here is from genome assembly GCF_019925205.1 of Metopolophium dirhodum. NCBI lineage: Eukaryota > Metazoa > Arthropoda > Insecta > Hemiptera > Aphididae > Metopolophium > Metopolophium dirhodum. Next base: position 34,355,862 of record NC_083565.1, on the reverse strand, counting down.
TTTGATGAATGTTTTAAGTGCTTTATTTTTCAGTGATATATATTTTTTTATTTCATTGTTCCACCACGGGACTTGAAGTTTTTTGGAGAAGGGGTTTAAGTAGCCGATTGTTTGTTCTGCTGCCTCTATGATGTTCTCTGTGAATTTAGTGACTGTTTTATCGATATTTATATCTTCATCGGAAAAATGAGTAGAATTGATTTTCATTTCAAGAAGGCTTGAAAAAAAAGTCCAGTCGGGGTTTTTGAGATTCCATTTTGTTGGGGAATGGCTCGTTTGGGTCGAGTTGGAGATGAATTGAATCGAGATAGGAAGGTGGTCACTGTTGTATATTTCATTTAGTACTTGAAAGTGGAGTGGAATTGATTTGGGATGTAGATGTTACAGAGGGTGGTTTTTGTTTCGAGTGTGATTGAAATTGCGATTGCTTCTATGTTTGAAGTGATAGGGATTTCCTCCTAGGGGAATGAGTTATTTATAAGGATGCACACACCACCGCTTGCCCTCCGGCAGTCTCTGCGGTTTTTATTTGCATATAAATTTCTATAAATTAATACGTATGTATTCGCACATATATTATTATTAAAGTACTATACATATAGTTAATAGTTGAATGTATTTTATGTTATAAAGTAGAAACAACATAATATCTTAATTATTAGGTATTTAAATTATGATTATCTTATAATATTACTTATTACAGCATGACAAACTGTCATGACATTGTGTGCTACATAAAATGCCAACATTTCTACATTTACACTTTTTTGTAGTACACTTTGTTTTACAGTTACATCTTGTATATCCTTGCCCACCAATCAATGAATTTGATGTAGAAGCTTCCCTTAAAGAAATTTGTACATCCCTTTGTACATCAGTGATTGATATTAAATTTTCTTTACACACTGAAAACTGGTTTCTGGTGTATAATCGATTTATAACACCGTTTTTGGTAGCTAATTTATAAAAATCATTATCTACTATATCTAATACTACAGCTAAAATATTTTTTTTTTTTTTTTTTATTCTTATTAGCTTTTAGTCGGATACTATTACAGCTCAACAATTATACATCATACATATTATAATAAGATATTGTACATTATACATGGTAAGAAAGCAATTAAAGTTAGAAAGGTATATACTATTTAGACAGATAAAGAAATAACAATGCTATTAGTATGGAAAACATTTTACAGAAATAGCTACGGAGATAGGGAAGTTTTGGGGATTAATGTGTGAAGAAATGAAGAGAGGAGAGTAATTAGAGGACTGATTAAAGAATTGAGGTTAGTGATAACTGATTAAGTTAGAAAATAGGACGGAAAAATTATCTGTGAAAGAATCTTGAGTCCGGGTGGCTTCAGCGTATGATTTTGGTCTGGAATGAGGGTTTAGCGCCGGAACTTTGACTGGAGAAACATTGAGGAGTCTTGAGTTTTTTTTTGAACACTTTGGAGAACAGGACAACCCCTGAAGTTGGCGGTGTGGTCACCGGAGCACAGGGCACATTTAGCCGGACTATTCCGATCTTTGGAACATTCATTTGTGTGATGATTTGCTCCGCATTTAACGCAGCGCGCGACGTGGTGACAATAGTTTTGCGTGTGGCCGTATGATTGGCAATTATGGCACTGAGGAGGACCGCGGTTCTTTTTGTGTGGTTTTTCTATAATAACTTTGGTATTAAGTAAAGACGAAATTTTAGTGATATCCACATTGTTTGTATCTTGGGAAACTTCTATAAAAAATAGAGGTAAGGGGCGTTTGTTTTTATCTAATATGTTTTGAACACGTATGACAGAATGTCCCAATTCAGATAGAGCAGAAACAATATCAGTTTCAGTGGTAGAGAAGTGTAAATTTCTGATAACAAATCTGACTGGACGAAATTGACGAGGTTTGAATGTGTGGAATTTGGCGTCGGTGTCATTTAAATGTTTCACAATTATGTTGAAATTTGACATACCCGAGGGCTGAAAGCTAAAATATTTTGGGGATCCATTTTACTACGATCAACATCTGGAACTCGAATACGGACAGTTTCTCCAACATTAGCCGGCTGAAACTTTTGTTTTGAAGTTCGCAACATTTTTACAGCTTGCACTTGAAGATTGGTGATTGCTACTTCTCTATTCAAAATTATTTTTTCTTTTCTTCTAGAAATTGATTTATCTAAAAATTAAGTGATTTGAATAAATTAAGTTTCGTTCATTAGTTTATCTATTAATAGTTAAAACGTACTTGATATTTTTTTTTCGTGTTGTTCGTCATCACTCGACTCTTGCAGACTTTCTCGATCAATGTTTTCAGAATCTGTTAATCATTTTAAAGTATTTATTATTATTTATTTATTTATTTTTAATGAATTTTTTATACTTAATACCTGTATTATTATTGTCATGTTGTTCGTCATCACTCGACTCTTGCAGACTTTCTCGATCAATGTTTTCAGAATCTGTTAATCATTTTAAAGTATTTATTATTATTTATTTATTTATTTTTAATGAATTTTTTATACTTAATACATGTATTATTATTGTTATGTTGGTCGGCATCACTCGACTCTTGCAGACTTTCTCGATCAATGTTTTCAGAATCTGTTAATCATTTTAAAGTATTTATTATTATTTATTTCATCAACTGAATATAATTATTAAAGGTACGTACTCATATTTTTGATTATGTTTTCCAAATGCTCTTCTGATTCAAGTTCATGTAATTTGTCTCGAGGAAGAGAAGACGAAAACAGACCCATTTTGGCTTTTGTGCCAAACATAGCTTCATACGGACTTTGCTTTATACCTTCATGGTATGCTGTATTTTTTGTAAATTGAACAAAATATAGACCATCCGCCCATTTATTCGTATTATTTTCGTACATCCATGCTCTTAATAGGTTTTGAATATCTTGATTCGCTCTCTCTATTGAACCTTGTGTTTGGCTATGGCGTGGTTTGCCGTGTACTATTTTTACACCATCCCACATTAAACACAATTCTGTGATTATTTTATTCATAAATTCCCTACCGTTATCAGAATGCAAAATATTTGGTGCCCCGAAAGTTAAAAATATATGTAACAAATTATGGGCAACCTCTTCCGCAGTTTTAGATTTTAACGGCCGTAGTTGTATAAATTTTGTCAAATGATCTTGATAATTTAAAATACATTTGTATTCTCCATCTTTACATGTTTGCATATCAACAAGATCTATTTGGCATCGGGAATTCAACTCCGAACTTATTATAGGCTTCACAACAATACCTTTTCTAGGTGCTTTTTGTTTTGTTTGACATTGAATGCACAAACTCAAATACAGCATAACAATTTCATATGTAATATTTTTGTACTTACATTGCAATTCTTTAATTATCCGAGTACGTCCACCGTGACCAGTTTGAATGTGTGTTTGTTGAATAATGTCAAATAATTCTTCATTTTTAATATAATATTTTATATTTGTTTCTCCTGGTTTTAAAGGAACTATAAGTTTATTACTTCCGAGTATATTCAAAACATCATACCGCTTTAATCGTCGATAGTCATTACGTTGTTTATTAGCTTTATCTTTTGAAATGTTCACTTCACTAATTAAAAATTTATATTTTTCAGTTGATAGAAAAAAAGAATTATCGTTTCTTTTTTTAGATATTAAATCATTAAATTTATTATAAAATAATTCGCGCTTGTTTTCCATTTTTAAAAAAAAATCGTAAAAAAAAATATACAACTAGGTACGTTGAATGACAATACCACACTAAATTATAGCAAGACAGGATAGCATGGAGGTTATTTAGATATAATAAAAGTAGTTGGGTAAGGCAATAAAACACTTTATCGAAATTATCAACTTGTACAATACTTTATGCTGCATAGGTACTAGATAGTATGTAACAAAACATTTTATCAAAATTATCAATTTGTATAATACCTGTTTTATAATTGCGATTAAATAATATCGGCATTACCAACATTCACCAATATCGTTGTATAAATGTCGACATTCACTAGTGTATGTTTACTAAGGTCACAAATTTAATCAATAAGTCGACATTCACCAATGAATTTAGTGTATGTTGGCATTAACCGGTGACTGTCAGCATTCACCAATTGCGGTCTTTCACAGTAACATATGCATTATGTATGTATGTATATATTATGTATGTATGTAATACATATATAGGGATAAATGTGTTGACTCGGGGTAAGACGAGTGTGTGACCGAATCGGTTTTCATGATGGTCTACGTGACCGAAAGGGCTGGGTCAGCACATAGAGGCCCGGATGGACCGTTGCGGCGGGCCTCACCCGGTGGACGGTAGTCGTGGAAGGTCGAAAGAGTGAGTAACACCCGCGTTACTGGTCAGAGCATCTTTTATAGTTTATTATAGAACCTCATATAGTTTTAATCAGAACCTCTCTCAGTGTCAGTATTTATATAGATTCATTACATTAATTATATATACATTAATTCTTTTGTGTTTAATTGAAATAATATTTAGTATTAATATCAACTTATAAAAGCATTATATACATTATTACAACAAGTGTCTAGTTTAATAAATCGGTAATCTTAGTATACGTAATCTACGTGTTACTTATTTAACACCAATTTCTACGGTTTAACGTCATTCGACGGTGGATCACACTTTAATGTGTTTAGTCCTTTTGTGAAACTCTGGATTCTTCACTAGTCGAATTGCTCTTTGGTTGTCCACGTGTAATGTTGGTTGATCGTACTGTATATCATTGCTGATCTCCTTGACTAATCTATTGATCCAAACCAAACCTTTGACTGCTTCACATGCCGCGATATATTCGGCTTCTGTGGATTTGAGTGTCAATATGGATTGCCTCTGGGCTTGCCATGACACCGTAGACAGCCCTAGCATGAACAGATGACCTGAAGTTGACTGTCTTGTCTCTAAGTCCCCTGCATAGTCAGAATCTGAATGCACACTTAAACACAGATTTACTATAATATAGTATTTATACGTATTTCATAACGTTCTAACAAGTATGGACACCGCCACCACCCCCCTCAAAAAAATTCTGGATACGCCACTGAATCTTCCCTATTTTTGAGTGCATGCTTAAAGTCATTGTTTTTTATGCATCAGTGGCGTATTTACGGGAGGGATTAAGGAGATCAACCCCCCCCCCCCCTCATAGAACGTATATTATAATATGTAAACATTTTCGGAGTCCTAACTTAAGGCCTTTAAATTTATAGGCGGGACTACTGAATAAAATCATATAACCCCTCCCCCCAAGACAAAAACCTAATTACGCCAATGTTATGCGTTAATTCACAGCCTGGAATTTATAACATTAATTAATATATGTCAATGTCATATACTATATATTCCATTTAGTCACAAAATTGACTAAGTTTTCGAACAATTTAATTGTTATAAATTATAACCAATACATATTTTTGAGATAATACTACATTTGGGATAAAAAAAACATATTTTAAAATATTTAGATCATCTCTATGTCACAGCACTATTATTTATTATTTATGATCTTCCCAATTTTAGGTGTATATTTCACAAAAATCCCCTTTATAATATAGTAAATTAAAATAAAGTAAACTCTGGCGTTATATCGAAACTCAAAGGACACAGATACAAGTTTGAATTTTTATTGCAATCGTAATTATTTTAAGGGGATATCCCTTGAATTCGACATACAATAAATTAGAGATATTGACGTTCGATATAGGTAATATATTTTATGAAATCGATATAATACATGTCATATAATATTGTTTTAATACAAAGTTGTAGGATTGTGTACCTACCTATATGCAATCAGGCCCGGCTCTAGGGGTAAGCGACATAGGCCCACGCCTAGGGCGGCACTTTAATGAAAGGTCGTCATTTTCAAAACACTGATTATATTATACTATTAAGGGCGGAAAAATTTGATTTTGTCTAGTGCACTATTTTCAATTGAGCCGTCCCTATATGCAATGTTGTTTCAATAACGTTTATTACGTCATATCCTACCATAATATTATTCCATAATGTTACCTATGCGTATTGTGTACATGATTGTCAGTATATATTATACACAATATTATGACGTGTGATGTACCTATACAACGAAAAATATTCCTCAAAAAGAATAAAATGTCAGTGGTTGTGATGGTTGACTATTATCTATACATAGGTATTTATTATTGTATTATATAACTGTGATATAGTGCTGTAAGTACATAATATATATTTACGTTATACAACCACTAATGAAGCAAATAATAATATAACAAGGCGTATAGGTAACATTATGATGTTACCTATGCGTATTGTGTACATGATTGTCAGTATATATTATACACAATATGACGTGTGATGTACCTATACAACGAAAAATATTCCTCAAAAAGAATAAAATGTCAGTGGTTGTGATGGTTGACTATTATCTATACATAGGTATTTATTATTGTATTATATAACTGTGATATAGTGCTGTAAGTACATGATATATATTTACGTTATACAACCATTAATGAAGCAAATAATAATATAACAAGGCGTTTTTATTGTGTCAAAGGACTTGCAAGACCCGTCGTATTCCAGATATGAGGTAAATCCATGTTTTGTCGGTAGTGGGTATTACCTGTATGATAATATATGAAAACATTGGTGTGCAACCACAATCATACGTGTATGGAATTTATATAAATTATAATAATGTTAAATCATACACGGACGTCTCGAACAATCTGCAACACGATTCCAAAACTACTTGGGGGCACCTATTATAAATGAATAATATTGCAAACTTACAAGTCGTATAATATATCATTAAATCATAATCACATATTTAGAAATTGTTATTAGTGTAAGATGATAATTTTTGGTACAGGGGGGGGGGGCATGCCCCACAGGCCTCTGGCCTCAATAGTTAGAATTTATTTAGGGACCTCAGATTTGTACATATACATAATTTTTTCATTATAGGCTATAACACTGCATAAATCACCTAAAAAAAAAATCGATGATTATGTAGCGAGGAAAAAAAGCTTGTAAATTATAATATACTAGCTGATTCCGTGCACTTCGTTGCCCGTTAAATGTATCAACTCTAGATGACTCAAACTCTGTTTAATTCGTTATTTAATAGTCGGTGTATGGTGTTCAAAATGTATCTTAACTTTTCCGTTACCCGGAATAAAAATTCTGTTTCGCAGCAGTAGGTACATTATCATGTAGGCAATCTACCTGCGGTAGAGGACCCCGTGCTGAAAGTACGTAAGTGTATGATTAACTCTAAAGTATCAAAGTTATACCAAATTTGTCATTTTCAGTTAATTCCACCTACAGTTGATTAATATAATCAATGTATACAAAATCCTATACTAACCTAACCGTACTAAAATCTGATGAATAAAAAAAAACCAAATTTAACCCTTTGTAAATTAACCTATCTTCTTCCCGCAAACATTAATTTATATATAAATACATATCTAACTATATAAATACACGGACTATAACTATACAGACTAAACTCTGGAAATACTTATCAGATTTTCTTGTATATTCTATATATATATGTTTATTGACAAAAGATAATAATACAAATCAACAAACATGCCCAATTAACCAATAAAATTCACCTTCTCCGTGAAATACTCTTTCGTTTAAAAAAAACCAAGAAGATCTGATAAGTAGTTCCAGAGTTTAGCCTGTACAGAAATTTTCATTTCACATTTGTATAGTTAGATATTATATTATAATTTATATTTAAAAAGTAAAGCAAATAGTTTTTTTGTATTATTATTATAATAGCTTAAAAACTCATGGCAACCATTTATAAACGAAAATTTCCATCTGAAATCTTAAAATTCCCGTCTTAGCACCTCCCGGGGTTGATCCTCTGCCTTTTAAAATCAGCCTATCTCTTAAGTTCGCCCAAATTACACACATTGTAAAAATTCCATCAAGATCGGTCCAGTAGTCTCGGAGTTTATTCCGGACACAGACGTGACACGGGATTTTTATATATAAGATAAATAAAATGATACATTATTCAATATCCATTATTTATTGCTATGTACCTAATATCAATAAATATTTATTATAACAGGTACCTAAAATTAAATAATATATACGTTATTTTTTTTTTCGTACAGGGGCCTCATTTAAAACTTTAGCCCTTTGCCCTCAAAATGTCTTAATCCGGGCTTGTCGATGATAATGATTTAAGTTATTAAGTATTAAGAGGACGCCACACCCGTATGTGTTGTCTCCGTCTTACAAACGCGTAACATACCAAATTTACGCTCAGAAATTCAAGTTTTATGCCGTTAGTTTAAAAATTGGAGTGAATCGACCTATTATGAAACTTGATGGTAAGAACATTATCTGTGTTTTGTTGGAAGTTTTTTTACGATTATTCAGTTTTTAAGTGAGTTATGGCGTGTATAATAAATGTAAATTAAAAATGCTCAGAGCGTAAATTTGGTATGTTACGCGTTTGTAAGACGGAGACAACACATACGGGTGTGGCGTCCTCTTAAGCGTAAATAAAAAATAATACAGAGGCAGATTGAAACTCAATAGACTCAATAGAAGTCATGTTAAAGTTTTTTTGACTATTATTTGATTGATACTTATTAATAAGTGGTGGTGATTCATCAAAGTTAAGTTCTCTTGGATGATTCACCTAAACTTAATACATATATATTATAATATATATCAGAGATGGGCAACTCAATGCTACTAGATATCTAATATCTGCATGGATATAATTTTTAACTTAAAAAGCTCCCTGTCCAGACACATTTTTTTCTGTAACTGTCTCTAATTGATCTCCATTTTTTTTTTCATTTCATCAACTGAAAAAACAAATATTGAAATATTTTCTACAATACTAATAGCAGTGTTTATTTATTATTTTTTATAATAGTATAAAGTGTAAATATAACTTCTTAAACATGTTATTTTATAATATAGCCAATATACTAATATAGGTATTAAATTTTATCTGTTATAATATTTTCATAAATTATTTTACAATTAAAAAATACTGGAGTACCGATTAGTATGTAGTATTGAGCTTATATTAAACCTGTGTACATTTGTACAATAATACACAATACACATAAAAAAATTCATTAGTTTTATACTAAAATTAATTATGTTCTAATGTTTGTAAATATATATAATATAGATTTGTCTGTGTTAAATAATTATAAAATTGTGTAGAAATTTAACAAATCATTAAAAATACAGTTTTATAAATTTGATTAGTGAAACTAAACATCCAAAAGGTTAACAAACTATAGTATTGTCTTGAATTACCAAATGTTGTTTTTTCTAGATATTTAGCAACTGGTGCAAATTTTTCAACCTTATATTTTGAATTTTTAATGGAAATTTCAACTATTTCAAAACTAATAAGAGAGACTTGTGAAGTGTCGTGGACCATATTACAAGCAAGAGAAATACCTATACCTACAGAAAATGATTGGTTAGATATGGCAAAAGGTTTTTTTGGAAAAACTCAATTTCCAAACACAGTTGCTGCAATAGATGGTAAACACATACGGTTGCAATGTCTTAAAAAAGTCTTTATTAGAACTTTACTACAAACACTTCTTTTCATTAATCCCCCCCCCCCCTGATGCTCTTTATAATAAATAAATAAGTGGCTCTCAAAATACTAACGAGGTGAGCGCCGCGCTCACATCGTGACCACTGACGGGTTAAATAAACATTTGTTGAGACCATTTCCAGGGAAAAGCTTGACCAGTGAGAGGAGGATTTTTAATTACCAACTGTCCAGGGCTAGACGTTACATTGAATGTACATTTGGAATTCTTTCAAACAAATGGTGAGTATTCCATACACCAATTTTGACTTCTCCAAATATTGCAGTTCAAATTACTAAAGCAGCATGTATATTACATAACTTTATTCGGCGGAGAGATGGATACGACAGACAGATAGTTTTAGAAAACTGCAACATTGTAGGAATAGAAAAGAGAAGGGGCGTTGGAAATGCTCCTTCAAATGCTAAATGTTAGAGAATATTTTGTTAAATATGTTAATAAAAATAGACTGAGCTGGAAAAACAAAGTGATGCTTTAATTCAAGCTATTAATTACTATTACTTATGAGTATAGTTGAAAGAAATATAAAATTTTTAATTTAAGAGTAGCTTGTAAAGTCATAAATGTACAAATAAAAATTATGAAACATTATTTCCATACTTTTAATATTTTTGGTTTTATTGTCCAGCTCATTGAATTGATCAAGGCAGGCTACAGCCATTTTACACCAGCTGACGTGTAAGCTGTCTTTGTTGTGGTGCTGTAGTATTTCTATAAAAATATATAATACAATTGTTAAAACATAGGTGATACGTACATACATGTTACCTACTATGTACCTAATACCAATTAGGTAGGTAACTCTAAGTCATAATATATACAAAGATTATAATCTTCATAGTTTAAATTCTTTATATTTTAAAAATGTTTTCCTTTTTATGTTTGATTACAGGAATATAATTGATATATCTACACATAGTCATTATACAAGGTTCAATAATGCTATTGGTATTATTGTTCCTAAACCTAGAACTAATTTTAATAAATTTTATATTCTGTTTGTATTTTGTAACATTTGTACTACCTTAAAAATTAATTTACTTTCTTTTAATAACAATTATATATTATTTAAGCAATACATTAATTCTATTGACTTTGTAAACCATTCACTTAAACTGTTATAATCAACATTATTAGCAAAATAAGTTGTAAGGTCAGGTGTACTATTTATTTTAATTAAGTTTATGTATTTGTTATTCATAACTTGATATATAATTATGTTTTTTTCTGTCAAATTATTTTATTTATAACTCCTACTCATAACACAGCAATAGGCTATAATGTGTAGACCAATAATGTTATTGTTATTTATAATATTGTAGTAATCTTCTATTAATGGTGAAATAAGTAAATAAAAATGTATTTTAATTGAATACATGGATGTATAAAATAGTACATTTTTACACATTGGGGCTAAATTTTTTTTTTTATATTGATCTTATAACGGTACGTCACTATAAAAAGTTAAGTAAGTAGAAATAAGTTTTAAAGTAGATTTTTAATGTACCGAATAGGTGTACATATCTTTCAATGAAACATTTTTTTTGAAATACTTGTTATACGTTATTCTAAGAATGTATTGCAATACAAAATACTTGATACAAGCCATACTTGTAATCATAGGCATGCGCAGAGTTTGAACACAGGTGGGGGGGGGCACCATATAAAAATCTGTTGGTGGTGATTAGAAGGGACACAGTATCTTTAAAAAAAATTTAATTGTGATAATTTTGTCCATAAATACTGTTATCTCAACAACCCGGGTTAAAGTGAAGCAAAAATAATAATTTTGTGTAAACAATGTCAGCCAATGGCCACCACTGCCGAAGCTGTTTCTAATAAAAAAAAAAAAAAAATAGAATGATATTCATAATGTTTTATCATTATACTATTAAATATGAATTGTTTGAATGATATTTTGAATATATTTATAATATGACATCATTAATGAAATAATAAAATAATATTCTGAATATATTATAATTATGTTATTAAATATGAATTGTTTTAAATACATTTTGAATAGATCAATAATATGACATAGGTAATTAATGAAATTATAAAACAATACTTTGGAAATGTGATCATTCAATTATTTAAATTTATATTTAAATTAAATATTTTAAATCTATATTATCATTATTATCAACATGTTATTCAAAATAAAATAATTAAAATAAGATTAGAATATAAAATAAAAAAATTATTTATATCTAACAATTTTTTTAAAAATAAATTAATAAAATTATAATTATATAATATATAAATAATATCTATTAATAAATTGGAATCTATAAATAAATTGGTATCATGCTGCACGCACAGTACTTGGCCACGAGTTACATGCAGTCATAATATTAAGTCATATTGAGTATAAATAATATTACATTAACCGCTCATAGTGTACAAAAAGCAGGTCTATTAGTATTACCATTGATTATAAATATTAAATACTATTATAATCAATAATATTACCTTGGATCATATATTATGGATGAAGCTACGTGTGTATTGCTCATATACCGAGGTGTGTCAAAACATAACCACCCACCCCCCATTCAATATCGGGGAGCAACAAATTACTGCGCCAACAATAACTATAAAATAACTAATAGGTAGGGGATTATGTTGGACACAGAAAATGATTAAAATAGCTACATCCATTGTATATTATGATCTAAGGATTTTACAAATGTATAATCTTACCCTACAACCTAAAATTAATAAATGATATCCTAATAAAAACACTCTGTTAAGATTGTGTTAAAAATTGTTAGGTTAAAAACACAACACTTATTGCCAGTTAACTAAATTATGTGATGTAAAAGAAATTGTAACTTATTAATTAATAAAATAGCCTACTAGTAAATTACTAATGAATGAGATTGATAAATGTATATAACACACAATAAAAACAAGAATGTTTTAAGATATACTATTGAACCATTACCAAATCATTCCTTAGCTTGTAGTTTGTTTGTAAGAAATTTGAACACTAGTGAGGAATTTGCAGTCCACTGGCAGGCCTTACTGGAGATAATGGTATTTTGTTTAATTCACGACTTGCTGTCATTAACATCTAAAAATTAAAACAGTAGGTTATAAACTCATAGGTCTTATCATTAGTTGTAATTAAAACTAATAAATGTATAACATTTAATAAGGTTACACATTCATTTTTGTAAATAATGGTCAATTCTTTGGTCATGATGCAAAATCTGATATACCTACATAATAAAATTTGAAAAATTGATTTTCGCAATAGGTATTGCAATTGATTTTAACCAAAAGGAACTTATATCACGCGGAGGAGGTCGACAAAATATTCCGTCTTGCACCAATTGTATTGTAATTTTCACATCGGCAGCATCAACATTCTTCATTTTCGCAAAGTTTGAAAATGACTTGGCATCATCCAACAGTAGCGTCGTGTATCCTAACCAACAAAACAAACCAACACTATTCATAATAACAGTGAAAAAAAAACACATTTGTTTTATTGCTTTAATAATTACTGTAGTTAAACTCAAAGAGATGATTAAAACTTGTTGATCGCATTCAACAATACCCAAATCTTTCATGCAGGGAACTTTTACCAATATCAAATCTGTCAGAAACTGATCTAAAAATTAAATATAATTTTTTTTATTAATCTTGTAAAAATATGGAGGATATTGTCATAAATATCAAAAATAAATTGATAATTATACAGGAGCATAATAAGGAAAATAATACTAGGATATCTTTTAGTAGGATAAAACTGTCTAATTTTATTAAGTATTTAATTCTTTAAACAAACCGAAAACTATCTGGCGTAGCCAGTAACCAAATAACTGACAATAGTTGAAGCCTTTCGTCCGAACCTTTACGTCCTTCTATACAAGTTTTCTGTAGAAGGGGAGCACAAATAAGCAAACATCTTTCAAACGAGGTTGGTGACAACCTAAAGTACTGTTGAAATTGTTTGTGTGTAAAATTTGGAATTGCCTGAGACATAAAATCTTGCACTCTAAAAGGTTTTACTCTATTACCCCGTAAGTGATCGATGAATTCATAATCAAATTCATCATCTGAACTATCAAAGTCAATCTATAATCAAATTGTATAATAAACTATTAATTAGCACAGTTGTATTACAAATGTATGTTATTATAAATGTTTATCTTACAAGAACGATTTTTCTTCTTAATTCATTGTTCAATGAACCCATTAAATCTAACATAACGAATAGTTCTATGCTCTCGTGGCTCATCTTATACCTAATTATACTTAATCGGATGTTATGTATAACTGGTTGATAAACAATAGGACAGGGCGTAGTAATTAATTAGTTAACTGGTTTAGTATAAATGTTAAAAACTGTAAATTAAAATTGAAAATTGATTTTCTTATTTTAAAAATTATTATGATATAGCTTATCATTTATCAGTACGAAATGATTGATAACAATATATCGTTCGGTTACTCGGAGTAATATGGTTTAGAGTTCAGCTGATAAACTCTACTCTACTCTACTCTAACTCTAACTAAACGTACTCTACTCTAACTATTCATATTCGAACGCACCCCATAATCAACACAATGATTTGAGTGTCTTTGGGCATAATATGTTTTCTTTGTGAAGACGCCATTTTACCTGAGTCACATTTCTATAAATTTTTACAAATTATTATAACAACAGAAAGTTGTACCGAAGATAAACAAAAAAATGTATTCTTCACTATTTTAATTCCACAGTAGATAATAATATAATTTAGGCCTAGTATGTGGCTACGATAATTATGGATGCCTGATAAAATATTAAAGTAATTAAAATCATTGGTAATCACCACATCTAGTATATATATATATATATATATATATCTGTGGTAATCACAAAATATGGGCCGTTCCATATCTTGGGTCACGGTCACTTGCCCCATAGGACGCAAACACCAACGGGCAACGATCATTGGTAACAGAATTTACCATATTGATGCATTGATTTTACGATAATATTATATTATAACTAATTACTACACAATACATATTTATTAAAATCAGATCAATACGTACCTAACCGTTTTTCATTATGACAATACAATATTATTATGATTATATCGTTTTCAGAATTTAATTAACATTTAGAGACACCGAGTTTGTTTCCAATGACTGGAATAATTGCATTTAATAACAGACGCATTCCGCATGCGTAGCACTGTTTTACACACAAACGTAAATACTAGCTCGTGCGTGTGATTTCGTCATTATTATTCAATTTTGGGCGTCTAATGAGTTGTGAGGTGACTTAAGTCGACCGTCGTCAGTCGATATTATCAGATTTCACCGTTTCTAGAGCTGACTCGCGATTTAATATAATATATTTTTCTTATCGCCATAGATAGTCATTTTTATTATCTTGTGTCACGAATGCGACGCTTGTTGATCGATAATAATATTTATATATTTTTTTTAAGTAATTCGATCCCCGCGCTTACCTGCTGCTCATCACCACCGAAATTATCGAGTGTCGACGATGCCGAACAACCAGTTCATGCACCCGAGAAATATCAACGTAAGCCACCTGCATCAAGGAGCTGTCGGTAAAATATCCGGAGTTTAATACTCGTCAACAGTAAGTACACCTTAGGAGTTGGTTTTTTTAAAAATTCTAATAATTAACAATATTACGTGACTAACAATTAATGTTTTTTTTTTTTATCTCTGGTATTTGGTGTTTTCTGACGATTTATTTCACCACAGAGTTTGAACGGCAAAATCGTTTTCGACTTCAAAAATCAGGACGGCCTCAGATTGTTGACCACTATACTATTGAAGAAAGACTTCCACCTAGATGTGCATTTGCCAGCGGTAGACTGGTACCCACCGTTCGGTTACGACTTAACCATTTTTTGTGGATTGAAAATCTGTTCAACTTGAACTACGACAATACGAAAAAGATCAAAAGAATTTTTTTCATCAAAGGAATCAAAGGAATCAAATTAATTGCCATATAATAATGTAGGTATAATAATAGTTAACACTTTAGTAAGCACATTAGCGCAAGCGAGGTAGTAAATATTTAAATACCATTATAACTAATGGGTATAAAGTATGAATTATTGTTTGTTTTTTTGGATTTAATTTTAAACTGTTGTAAATTTATCGTGTTTCTCGACGTTTTGTCAATAATTTGCAGTATGGACATAGTAAGAATTTCGTAAATTAGGGTTTGTATATAATATATATTATATCAATAATTATTTGTTTGAATTTATCAAAATAATCTGGAAAAAACTATTATCTCAACAAAACACGAGTTTTTGACAATATCAATTTTATTTTTTTTATTTGCAACTCAAAAACTAATAACCGTAAATACCGTACCTACTTGAAATTTTCACCAACGTTTTTTTATACATGATGACATTTTAAAAATATTTTGACGCATTTTCTTTTTAAATCTAAGTTTTGAAAATATAATACAAGATTCCTCATAAGTTTATCTACCTTTATCAAAAATTGTCTACAAGAAAGTCAAATTAAATTTTGATGAGTGTTTGAAGTTCAAATTTTTACAACATAGGATATTCACTTGATTTCTCATGTAGTGATTTTCTTATTTTGTTGTAATTCAAAAACGAAAACCGTAGACACTTGAGATTTATACAATATGTTTATTTTATCAATTCCTATACTTGATAACATTTTGAAAATATTTTAACTTGTTTTTAGCAGTTTACGGACTTTTCAAATTTCAATTTTTAGTTTTTTTTTCTATAAAAATATTTGATTTTATACAATAGGACATTTGGCTGATAGAAATAATGTATAATAGTTTGAAATAATATGGTGTAGTGATCCCACATAGTTAGATTTTGAAGTGATTGGACGACAGGTAACTAGATAGAGTAATACACAAGTTGAAATTGATTTAAATTTGTATATTAGACACTTAAAACTTGTAGTAAAATTGGTTGTGAATACAATAACGCTTGGGAAGGTGCAAGTTCTGGCTCTCGCAAAGCATGTATCACGTTTGATTCTAGTCTGCTCATATTTCTCCTATATGAGTTTATACTTTCTTGATGATAATTTTGCTATACCATTTCTGTGGCCTACGTGCTTATGTGGTCCAGGTATTTTAAGTTATATTATCTTTTTAGTCGTACTGTGGACATCCTGTTTAACAGCGCTATCGATAGTATGGTTCATAATAATTAGTGTTGTGCAACACCATCTCAAAATTGTCAAAACCACGGTCTATTCACTGACTAATCACCAATCCACCACTGACCACTATAGAAAAGATTTACTGCACACCGGCCATCACCGGACCACAGTAGAATAGTAGAGATAGAATATACACCTAAACTCCTTGCCTTTTTCTGCAGTACATCTCTATCGGAGAGTGGTTTTTATCATCGTCGTTGTCCCAGACAATCATTGAGGTTAATAAATAATATGTATAATATTATAATTGTTTAGAAAGGTTTATTGTTTTACTATTCAATATTTAATTAAATCCTTACGCTTACTATTAGGTTTCTTACCGTATCATGATTTAATGGTTACTAAACTTATATGAGATATACCTATTATAGATTTTTTTTTTTTTTGAAATATATATTCCATTGAATTGTGATATGGACAACCTACATTTAACGCTATAGAAATTACTAATGACTATTATTACTGATATAATATATTCTGTCAATATGTTGGTAACTAATCAAATCAAATAAAATCTGTGTGTATCATGACAGCTGAAAACTAAATCTTTAAATCTCTTACACAAGTAAAAATATTTATTAAATGGTACAAATATTTGTACTTGAATTTTATAACATACTGTTTACTGGTCTACGGTTCGTTTACATTTTATCACAGGAATACAAAATAGATACATTTCCTCATTATATCTGTATTTTTAATTATCATGCAGCATATTTGTTTTATAAATTTGTATTCTTATTGGCTAATTTAGTATTATATTTTTAATTTGCAGTAAAAGCAAAATGAATAACCATGAGTCAGATCAAGACAATAACAAAAACAAAAAACATCAAATATCTATTGAATTAGATGACAGTGTAATTCAACTTCCACTATCAACCTTTATTAATATAATAGAATATGTTGTCACTAACCATGTATTGGAAATTCAGACTGACAAGACAATTATTGACCTAAATGATTTGGTAAATAATCAGTATTGGAAAAAAAATTGTGAAAATTTGAAGAAAACTCTCCACATTTTAGATTGTTATATAAATCACTTGGAAAGAGAATTAAAAAAAAATAAGTTTGCACAACCAAAGAGAGGTACTAGTTGGGTTCAACAACAAGTTTCCTTAAGAATGGACAACAAAATGAAAATGTAAGATATGCATAAAGAATATATATTTTTAATAATTTATATTTAAATAATTCATTGGTTTTTAATCAAATTCAATTTGGAGCGAGGAATGTATTGATTTTACAATGATGTGTGTTTTTTTTCTATTTGTCATCACTCATTACTTTTTGGGTTAGTAATAATGGTTTGATTTTCAACTTTGGCTATGGTTTCTGGTTGTAAACTGGATCTAGTTGGTTCTCTAGTGGATCAAAAGTAAAAATTTAAAATCAACTATTAACAATTTTTTTATGCAAAACCGGTTATAAAAAAATCAATTATGTTTATTTTGTGTAATTCAACTTAAGATTCATGAATTTTTCATTAAATTTTTAAATACGTTTCCTATACATGATTAAATTGATGACTCTTTTTTAACTTTTTTTCAATTTTTAATTTTTTTTTTTAGTTTTTTTCTATAAATAACAATACATGTTTTACTGTCTCAAAAAGCTTGCAATTTAATGAGAGGTTCCTCATAAGTTGTGTATTTACCAATTAAAAACTACCATAAATACATTGTCACAATATTTTTTATGAGCCCAAACTTAAAATGTTAAAAAAATTTGCAAATTATTTTGTAGTTGAAAATTATAAAATGTTTATACTTAAGGTTAGACAATTAAATTCAAGGTTCCTCATAACTTGTTATTGTAGGATTTTTAAAAATGTTCTATGCATAACTTAAATATGTTTAACCCATTGAAGTTTTCAATTTTTAAGTTATTATTCAATTATTGCTTATGAAAACATTTTTACTTAACAAAAAGTTTGAAAATTAATACTAGATTCCTCATAAGTTGTTTTTATGGCTATTTAAAAATATTAATGATAGATAAAGGCACAATTTTTTTTTCTTATAATTATTTGAAATTAATACAAGATTTTTCATAATAAACGGAGTGAACCGTGCCGAACACCATTGTCAAAAGTGGCCAGTAACATACCTCTACCACAAATAGAGTAATTACTGCGGAAACTGCCATTACATGTGTGAGATTCGACCAGTTTTCGTCCGCCGCCAGGTGTATTCTTATCCGAAAAAGAGTTTATTACCAAAATATCTAAAAATATATAAATTAATTTTATTTATAGGCATTTAAAGAGTGCCAAATTGTAATTAAATTAGATTTTTAAACAAAGAATTAAAAAGCTGGTAGATTACAAGTGAGTCAATGTATAATGGCTTGTATTAAACTTGAATTCAATGATATAATATCATTGTATAAGAAAAACGATTCTGAGTTTCTGAAAAAATTAGCAGCAAAGGTTTCAATTTTCTGGTTTATATATTTATATAGATTATGAATTTTAAAGTAACTTCATTTGTTTATTTGATTTATCATACATAAACAAATTGTTTAATGTTTCCATAAATCAATTCAGTATATAATAGTGTAGTTACTAAATAGTATTTTACTTTAATTATTTTTTAGGGCCAGTAATGCACTTTGGAATTCTAATAAGATCGATCCAATATTTACAATATCAGATAGTGAAGATGATGCTGCCATAATAACTGATACGTCAAAATTCAAACCAATACAACCTATAAATGAAAATATTATTGATTTGATTGATTTAGATGATAATACCAAAAACTTGGCAGATAAATATAAACCAGCTTTGAAATCAAAAACAAATGTTTCTATACCTGATCTCAAAACCAATGATAATAATACAGTACTACCAATTAATACTGAAGCCGGCAAAACTTTAAGTAATGGAGAATGTTTATCCACGACTATACAGAAACGGAAACCTGGGTCAAAATCAAAGACAATGTTTGCTAGTGAAATGGTTCTTTTTAGTGCTGAAAATAAGAAAACTGTAAAAAAAAAAATGCGTTTTAATGAGTTTGAAGTTATTAATAATAAAGAATTAAATATAAAAAATATGTCAACTTATAATTCAGTAAATAAATTAAAAGTTCCTGAGAAGTATAATCATAATGTTTTCTATAAGTCATCAAACTTAAAGTATCCACCACCTTTACCCTTAACAGTACCACATAGAAATCAACCGTCATGGAATAACTTGCCACCAATACCTAATATGACAATCGAAACTTCAGGAAATAAAGTGACATTGACTTGGAACATGCATTTGACCTGGAAGACAGCAAATATCAAAATGTATGAACTGTTTGTATGCCAAGAGACTGATGCACCTCCAAACATTTCTATGTGGAAAAAAAAGGGCAATATAGAAGCAGATTTGTTGCCTATGATTATTGAAGTAGAATTGATTGATTTAGGACACATTTACCATTTTGCTCTAAGGGCGGTGGATGTCCACAACAGACGTGCACCTTTTGCTGTACAAAAAACTAAGATTTAGAATTTAAATAATCAATTTATGATAAGTATTTTATTTTAACTTTTTATTGTAACTAAATTATTATTAGCCAATGGGTTATTTTTATTGTAAAATAATAATTTAAAAAAGTTGATAAATCTTTTTTTCTTAATAATTTAATAATGACTTATTAATTATACATTAGAAATTAGATTAGTTTTAATATGCTATACTTATAATGATTATAATAATTTTTGAAGAGATTAATATTAATTTTTAAATCTTTACAAATAATAATAGCAGTATTTAATGAGCTTTTAAGACCAAAAGATTTATATATTTTTCCTAAATCTATTATTAATATTATGGTTACATATCGGTACAACACTCCTATGCTTACATATAAGTAATAATACATTTTTTTTGTATAACTTCAAAAATTAATACATTTAACTCCTTGTATATAATATTAGAACATGTGTAATTAGGTAAGTTTAATATAAATTTTATTATTTTATTTATAGTTGTTTTTAGTTTTTTTAGATGAATATCATAAGTACAACCCCAACTATAGTGAGATATATATTTTTCTTAATTGTATTTTAATAATATAGATCCAAGATTACGAAAAATATAAAATAATTTACAGCTTAATGGTACTTAAGCTTTATTTGTACGATTGTGTACTATTTTAGGAATGGACTCGAACTGGAAAAATATTTTCTTACATTTATTGGTGTATTCAATTTAAAATGTAAAAAACAACTTATATTTCCTACAGGATACTAGGTTTTAAGTGTAGGGTAATAAAACTTTGTCAGAAAAATGTACTACTAAAAAGGAGATGGTAAATTAAATTGCATTTGCGCTACAGACACCTGAACTCCATAATCATATAAAACAATTTCATATAAAAATATATGATGTGAGATGCTATGCACTCTTTTAATCTTTTGAACCAAACTTCCTGTTCCATCTATAGCAAACTTAGTATGACCTAATTTATTTGCTGATTTATACACTGCAATTTGAAACGGTGACCAATAATAGACAAAAAATTCATTAAAACTTATTGTGTGAATAGATCCATTTTGTGACGTTTGTTTCAAAATGTCTAATGAACGAATTGGACACTTTTCAGTTATCCCAAGGACTTTACTTTTAAATTCATTTTTAGCCTGCTGAAGTACGTTATTTCCATATACATAGGGTGGTATTCTATCACCAAAGTTACAAATCTTGTCAACCTTTTCTCTTTGCCAATTTGATGGTAAATTATGTAATACTAACTTGCTAACTTCTTCTCCTTTACATTGCCTTTTGGATGTATGAAATAATGTAGATTTTTTTGGTGGTTGTGTACAAATATGTATTTTCCACATTTCATCATCTTCCGAAGGTTTATCATCAGACCAACCATTAATTTTAGACAAACAATCTTTACATTTCCCGGTAAACGTAAAATAGTGTTAAGTGTTTTCATTACCAATAACACACTTTTTAAATAAATAATTACACGATATTTTTTTTTCGACCAAATTCGTTCATAAAACAAACTAGTCCAATAATGTGGTTTTAATGTACTAAACGATTTCATGTATTTACCCCGCTTATAGTTTTTTTCTTCGTGTTTTAATTTCCTATAGTCATCGTAGATAAGCTTAATTGTAAACTCAATATTTTTCTCACTTGATTCGATATCATTTTCTGACATATCACTAATGGAAGTCTCCAATATATTATTATCATCTTCACTAAACGATTCAACTGTTGCTACAATTTCCTTTAATCTGCCAGTGTTTTCAACCAGTTTATCCATTAAATTACCTCTATTTTGCAATAAATTAAAATATAATGTAGCTGCGTTGATTTTCCCATCAAATAATTTTTCCAATTGTTTCCAAACATAGTCACTCAACTTTTTTAAATTGTTTTGATCTTGAAACAACGAAGATTCGTGGGTAATAAATATAGCTAATTGTTCTTCAAAAGAAACTGCAGCTGGTCTACCACGCTTACTTGGGTTATTTTTAGTAATATCCTATAAACATTTTAGAATTCATTATAGATAAAGATACTAAAAACAAATACAATAAAAAAGCTAAAAAAAATGTCGCAAAATCAAAAGAACTTTAAAATTCAATAGAAGGTCGGCCCTTGTAAGTTATTTTTAATGGACGTAAAAAAAAATTCAGCTTAAATCAATCATTTTTTTTAGCGTTTGAATTTCAAATTTTGACAAAATACGTAAAAATAAAGAAAATTTGCAAATTATTTTGAGTTAAGAATTAAAAAAACATATTTATTTTTGAATCTAAGACTTGACTTTCTTATGAAAAATTTATTTTATCATTTCCTATACATGGAAAAATTTTCAAAATATTTCTACTCTTTTCAAGTTATTCATAGACATTTAAAATTAAAATTTTTTTTAGTTTTTTATTCTATGCATGTAAATAAAATTTTATTCGTTGGGTCAAGAAGCTTGAAAATTTAATTCAAGTATATAAGTTGAGAAAATAACAGTTTAAACATTTTAAAAATAAATATGCACGTATTACGTATAATATTATAAGTTATAATCGTTTAAAGTTCAAATTTTGACAACATTAATTAAATTGAAAATTTACAAATTATTTAGTTGTTAACAATGTATAAGACGTTCAACTTTTATATTATCTAAAGATTGAAAATTTAAATCAAGGTTTCACGTAAGTAGTTAATTTTGTTACCAAATATCTAATAAATATATAAACATAATATAAAATATCCTAGACTGACATACTTACCGTCACCTACTTATCTGACTTTGTTTATAAGGTTTTAATAACAACTAACAAATACATAACTACATATAAATATCAATATGTACATATATTAAAATAAATATAAATATCTTATTTACTAAAAGAATAATACTTGTACCTATAAGTACGAGAACATGCAATTTATTTATTAAATAACGAAAAGAAAATATAATTTATGATTACGAACAAATTTGCGTACACTCTGAGCGTGGATCTTATTTCAGTTCTGGTCTATTGGGTATTTGCCTTTTAATAGTGGACTTGTATTATCTTAGGGTTTTTAGGTGATAAGTTCTAGAATTATATATTATTATATGCTCTTTATATTCTATAGTTATCTCCTTATAAACATATTAATATTATAATAAGAAATAGATCATATAAACATAATGAATGTACCTATTATAGTATTATGTGTTAATAATTATTAATAAAATAATAACAAACTAAAAATTGTATTAAACAATATTCATATAAAAAATATAGTTACCTGTATACAATACTAAATAAATATTATTATTGGCTGGATATTCAAAATTTGTATTCCTTTTTCAGAGTTGAACAAACGTAACCAATAAAGTCGATATGAGTAATTTTATATAATTATTAATTAATTACATAAAATTAAAAAACATAATAAAAACAAAAAAAAACATAAAAACTTATACTAAAAAGGTGGGTAAGTGGATGTCGCTCTGCTGTACAGTAGGTTACAAGTGGATCACTGTAATGGATGGTGTTAAATTTGAATTCAATGATATAATATCATTGTATGATAAAAACGATTCTGAGCGAAAACGGTCAGTCAGTCTATGACATTACCAAGTATATTTGATGATATTATTGTGAATAAAGTAATTTATATATAACCTATTTACGTGGAACCTTGTTTTCAATTTTCAATTCTTAGCTATAAAAGTTAAACATTTTATAATTTTTTAACTACACAATAATTATTAAATTATAAATTCGATAAATTTTATCAAAATTTGAAATTTAAATGATTATAAAAAAAATTGTGCCTATGTATTTTTAATATTTTTTAACTGCTATTAGAACGATATATCAGCAGCCCCATATTAAATTTTCAAGCTTTTTTACCCAACAAATAAAATTTTATTGATATTTACAGAAAAAAAAACTAAAAACATTAAAAACTGACTATGTCCGCAAACAGCTCAAAAAGAGTCAAATTATTTTGAAAATCTTATCGTGTATAGAAAATGCAAATATAAACAACCAGTGAAAATTTCAAGTATCTACGGTCATTTGTTTTTGAGTTGCACCAAAAACCAAAATCGATTTTCTCGAAAACAAATTTTGCGTAAAAATTCCCGTTTTTCCTTAATTTTTCTTTTGTTTTTCACGGCGCTTTTGAAAACCACTGGGAAATTTAGACTATTTCACTTTCTTATCAGAAAAGTTACTATTGTAGGAAATTACTGTCCTAAAAGGTAATGACAGACACAAAAAAAATAAAAAAAAATAAAAAAAAAAAAAAAACACACATCATTGTAAAATCAATACATTCATCCGTTCGCTCAGAATCTAAAATGTTGAACTATAAGACAATATTATTCCATTTATATACCTAGGAATTATTTATATGGATAAAAAACACATTATAGTAAAACTAACCACTCATTGCACCGCTCAGGATCTAAAATTCTTATCAGTACCTAGTGTAAGTGACAATCCAAGAGTCCTGAACGTCTGAACAGTGGACTCATGCAGTAAACTCGCTTTCAAATCTCAAAATTTTATCCCGATGATTTTATCCTATCTACTACAGGTGGAGCAATTATTTTACTTTTCTGAGATTGTACGTTGACACCCAATAATTGAGTATTGATGTTTACTTAATTATTTCGATATATATATTATATATAGTTTTATACTAGAGGTTTTAAAATAAATAAAAAAAATGTCAATATATAATAAATAATCATATATACATTATTTGCATAAATTAGATGTAAGTACTTACTTTCGTTGCCATCGTGTATTTAGTAATTATTATAAACAATATTAACACTTTAATAACACATAACAGTAGATATAACAACAAAAAATTACCACACGATTCACAATCCAACGTACACTGCTTGGTATCGACTTACTCGAGCAAATGCGGATAACACAATGATATTATAATATCATAGACATTAAAATAAAATAATTGCAAAAAATGTCTTTAAATAAAATGTTGCCTATTTCCATTTTTATTAATAATTTCAATACTACAATATATTAGTATAGTAATCGTTATATTTAGATCGCAGACTGGGATATAGGACTGTCGAAAGACATGGATGGAGGGTGTGGGGGGACTGTAGAACAAATGCGATTCTTAGGTAATATACACACTACACTGCGTTATGTCTTGGTGATCATAACTAATCGTAAATAAAATACTTCCGTACTCTTCTCAACCAATATTATTTGTGTACTATAATAATAATATTGTTGTACAGTCTTGTAACAGTCCTGTATGATGTTTTTGTCTGTAATCTAGATTTTTATTTGTCATGTTTATCATATTAGCAGTAAGCATGATATTATGTGATGATACCACAGAATAATATATAATATGTAATGTTTGGAAAAAAAGATTGATTAACATAACCTCCTATGTGATGAAATATTGACAATTTTTACAATAAATACATATTATAATATATTATATTAAGTTTTTTACTTCAATTTTTTTCAGGATAAAAATGTATATTTTATTACGTTTTTTAAATGTATTTTCATTAATCATTGATGATTTGTGATTTTTTAAAACGTTTTTCGTCTCTTTTGAAAAATTAGGTTTAAGCACATGGGAGATTTTTTCGTGTCAACGACGATATATTGCGTGATCCATACAGCATGATACCCAATATACTCATAAAGTCATAAACATTAAAATGGTTTTGAATGGCCCAACATATTTGAATCGTAAAATTCCTGGTATGATTGAGCTACAAATTATAATATGTTGTTTCCAAATAGTGACTGCTTATTATATGAGGTAACCCACAAAAAATATAATAATTTCATACACGTAAGTAGTACCTACCTATTCAATAAAACACTAAAAAACTTAATAACTAATAACACCTACGAGACATAATACAAGACTTCAAATTTGTTGAGTAGAGTTAAACGTATTTATTTTTATCTATTATCTCATAAGTATTGTTTTTATTGAGAAAAAATTATTAAAATATTTTAAAATCTTTTTGACTTAGAGCTGGGCCGATAGCACTTTTTTCCGATATCCGATATTCCGATGTATTTTGCCGATATAAAACCGATAGCCGGTCCGATATTTTATTTCCATGAACCGATATAAAAATACTTAAAAACCCGATATATTTTTCAAAAACCGATACCTGATATATAAACCGATGTAACATTTAAATTATGTGGCTTATCAAAACATATTAGATTTCCACTACGATAAATAATAACAAATTAATAAATAATAAATATTAATAATTTTACAATTCTTTTATTTTTTAATTAAATAAGTGGACAAAAAAAAAACAAATAACTGAAATACACATAAAATAGTATAAATGTATAATACTATAATAGTAAATAGTTAATTTATTAAATAAATTATAAAATTTAACGTCTATACATTTAAAAATTAAAAGCTTAAACTAATAAGTAATAGGTAACAAAGTAACAATAAGTAATAGGTAACTCGGACAATGTGCTGGTGCTGAGCCATTTTCCATTTTCCGGGTTACTGGAAAAACCAAAGTCTAGCAAATTCCAAAAACTACCTAGCAAAATCTAGCAAATTACTAGCAATATTTCGGTACCACTTTCGAGCCGATCGGACAATGTGCCGGTGCTGAGTCATTTTCCATTTTCTGGGTTACTGGAAAAACCAAAGTCTAGAAAATTCCAAAAACTACCTAGCAAAATCTAGCAAATGACTAGCAATATTTCGGTACCACTTTCGAGCCGAACGAACAATGTGCCGGTGCTGCGTCAAGTTGGCACCGGCATATTTGAATTTTGATTTACACTTAAACGAAATACTAGCAAATTCTGAAAATGACCTAGCAAGACCTAGCAATTTTTTAATAACAGATGTATAGTCCTAGCGTATTGTGCCAGTGCCAACTTGACGGGCGTTGTTTTTCTAACATTTTTTCACAACATGGTTCTAGTCAAACGTTAAGCCGTTCGCAACGCTCTTCTAGAACAACATTGCTAAATATGGTTAGTTCAGTCATTTCAAAAACAAGTACACCGAAAAATAATAGCAATTCAAGTAATAGCATCGAAACTGTTGCCGCCGCAACATAACAACAATATTATTTTTATAGTTTAATAATTATCACTGGTAATTGAAGACAGCTGGTCTCACACACACATACCACCTTATTTGTATTGTTTTATTTTCATATTGAATGTGTCTTGTGAGTTATATAATATGTAGATTAAACGTTATCGCACGCCGCCGCGCCGTCTATGCGAATATTATTTAGCACGGCCGCCGTGAATCTGTCCTGTTTTGTACGTCTTACCGAGAACACCGACGTGTGTCAACTATTTTTTATTGTATACTACTCTAAAGGTAAAGGGTCAATATTATAATTTTTAACGTGACAGTGACCAGGCTCGAGCCTATATACGTATTAATTGTATTATTTTTTTTTCTTTATCATTGTGAGCCATAAGGGCAATACTCATTTATTATTTTTTACTGAGTGTGCGTTAATCGTCGAGTATATGTCGCCGTATCGGCACAACCGCATCCTTTATTACTGTGAGCCATAAAGGCATTATTATTATATTTGTCCAGATTTTACGTGTGTGAATCGTCACCTTTTATCATTATATTATTGTTAATTTATTGTAGCATTGCCTTGTATTATTTTATATCATCTTTCAGCACAGGACCAGCTAGCTAGACTGCGCTCCACAAACTGTGAGTTTTTATTATTATATTATTATTTATTTATAATATATTGAATCTGTTGAACCATGAGGGCCGCGGATATCTTCTAATTATAATAGTATCGTGTGCCAGAAGGGCCACGTGTTCTTTTTATATTTCATACTTACCTCTACACGATCTAACAGCTTAAATAGCTGGTCAATTTATATATATTCTGTTAGGCCATAAGGGTCGTGCATTATTATTTTGTTAATTATTATATTATTTATGCTGCTGACTATAAGAGCCGTGCACTAATTATTTATTACTATCATATTTTTATACAATTGTGTTGCTGTGATTTTATTATATATCTGTGTCATTATTATTATTATTGTGAATTATACAACAACAGCAACTTATTACCAGAAACCGTGTTACCATTTTATTATTATTTGTTTTATTGTACACACACCCACATACATACACATATTAATACACAAATACACATAATCCACAACAAGCACTACATAGCCGACAGTATTTGCTAGGCGATCCCGACCACTACTGTTCGAGCTATTACAACACTACACACCAGCTAGTCCTCCATTTTATATTTTTTAGACCTAGGTGTTAGTGGCGTAAAAAAAAGGAGTTTGGTGTCCGGACTCGTATATTATTATTATATACTCCGGCCCGTACAGAAACATTTATTACAAAATGTGAATCTGTCACGGCAGTTTTTATAACTCTTCTACAAGTACAATAAACTCAAAAAAAAATAAAATTTGGTACAAATGATGTCGGTATACAATGTGACATCGAAAATGACTATTTACGTCATGATAACGTAAATGAATTATCGCTTGACCTGCCATCAGAAGATAATTTGTCCGAAGAAGATGAAGAGTTTGAGGAATTTTCTGAAAGTAATCATAATGACAAACAACTTACAGATAATTCAAACAAAATTGTAGTAATTCGTGCTTTATTATAATATTTTGGGAGTGTTTATCTGAATTATTTGACACGTGCTTTAAATGTTCTTCTTCCGTAGTGGCAAAAAAACATTATCTTCAAGGTGCGTTACTCTCAATTACAACCAAATGTGAAAAAGGACATACATTACAATGGAATTCTCAAAAAAAGAATGGTAAACAACCAGAAGGTAATATATTAATAGCTGCTTCATGAAAACTGTCGGGAATTCTTTTCAATCAAATTACTGCATTTTGTAATACTTTGAAACTTAATTTTTTTACGAGAACTATATAATATGATAAATTTTTAAAACTTTATATTGGGCCAGTTATTTGTAAAGTATGGGAAAAGGAAAAAGAAATTTAGAAGAACTTAAAAATGGGTCTAATAGAATTTGTCTTGCAAGCGATGGACAATTTGACTCACCTGGATTCTGTGCAAAATATTGTACTTATTAAACCACATAAATTATTTAATTGTGAGGAGTTCGAAGCAGTACCCATATATACACGCCTCTCATTTGTCCAGGGAAAGGGTATATGTTTCAATTGTTTGTCCACCGAGCATATGGCAAATGTTTGTAGATCTACCTATAGGTGTCGAACGTGTCACCGTAACCATCATTCAATGTTACATTTTGAAAAGAAGGAAAAAACTGAAGAGAAGAAGGAGCTCCAAAGGCAACAGTCAGATAAGTGTCAGATACCATCTACGTCTGGAATCCCAGTATCTGCACCGGTACCAGCAAAAATCGCCATTGGAAATGCACACGTATTTCTTGCGACAGCTTTAGTCACAGTTCGAGACAAAAATGGTGGCCACCGCCAGTGCAGAGCTATCTTGGATAGCGGCTCCCAAGTCAACTTTGTTTCAAGGAAATATGCAAACTTACTGCAGTTAACATGCAAGAGGTCGTCATTGCCAATAAGTGGTATTGGAGATAATTGTTTAAGAGCAAGGTCGTGTAGTGAGTTGAAAGTTGAATCAAGAACTATAGTCCGCGACATGAAAAGTGGCCCCTGCCCGTCACGAACCTAGCGGCCGTTTCGCCTCAGTGGTTCATAACGTAATTAAACTAATTGCCGCGTTTTTTTGAATTAAAAATTAATTTACTGAAAATACTTTAAATATTTTATAAACCAATAATTTGTTTATTCAAACCAAATAAAAAACATTAAAAACTTAAAACAAATAATACAAATACAAAAAAAAAAAAATAAAATATTTTATTCTCTGTTTTCTTCGTCATCATCTTGATCTTCGTCGTCACTCCAGTCACTGTCATCCGGAAGTATGGTAAGAATTATTGGTTCAATCATGGTGTCCCGCATAATTTCTTTTTTGTTGTCTTCAATTTGAATTTCTTCCGCATGTCGGACGCATTTCTTCCAATCATCTACAGTCACTGCATCTAATGCCTAATGTGTTAGACGTTCAATGTCAACCATTTTGAACGTGTTGTTTTTTTTTGCCACTTCACCCTTTACCTGAGCCCAAATTAACTCTATCGGGTTATATTTACAATGATAAGGTGGAAGACGGATTACCTCATGACCCTTTTCTAACGCGATTTCATCCAGCTCGTATTTTTTTTCTCGTGGCATTAGGTTCTTAACTTTTTGACGAAGTTCTGGTAGTGTTTCTAATGGATGAAATTCAACGTTTTTACCCGTTAACCATTGTTGGACGTCGGCTTTTCTCCAATTACTTTTTGGGTATGATTCTTTGAGGGTAGAATGGTATGGCGCATTGTCCATTACGATAACGGATGGCTCTTCAAGGTTATTCAACAATTGAATAAACCACTGTTTGAACACTTCACCATTCATTTGGTCGTGGTAATCGATTGTATTTCCGCTGTTACTACGAAATACCAATTTCGACCCTTCAATGAACCCGTAGCGAGCACATCCTGCGTGACATACAATAAGTCGACCTCCTTTACCAGTCGGTACCTTTAGACCCATCGAATTGTGTTCATTTTGCCAAATAAGCGTGCGTGAATGGTTTTGGTTTACCCACGTTTCATCGAGGTATACAACAGGCCGATCGTCTTTATTTTCTCGCAGCATACATATTTGCCTCAGAAATTTACACCGAAGTGCGACGATATCGTTCCTCTCCATTAAAAACAAACGACCATCGTTGCATTTTTTATAACTAAATTTTAAATTTTTGAGGAGCCTTTGCATCGATCGAACGCACCCGGTATAATTTGTTTTTTTTTTTACAACATTGAGTATTAATTGAGCAGTTGGGTACTCACCCCGGTCATAAAACTCATAAACAGTCCTTCTCACAATATCGGAATCAAAATCATCAAGCTCTGAAACAGTTTTTGCGCGTTTGTATCCTTTACGCGGAGAAATAAACGTAGGACTCGCATCTGGTAATTCTGGATTAACATTGCTTCTTGCTTCAGCACAAATCCGTTTTACAGTACGATGAGATATTCCACAAGCTTGGGCTGTAATAACTTGAGCACTTTTAAAAAAATCAGCCGTTAAATCTGGCTTCTCTGACATTTGTTTTAAAAATGTATACACACTATAAATAATTTTTTTACTCTGGCTGTGAGTATCTTTATCAACAAACGACATTTTTAAATAATTTACACGGTAACGTTAAATGGTGACAGAGGAGAAAAAATGGTGTAAAAAATAGTTGTTAACGAACGGACGGTAAACAACTGACAATGCGATAAAACACGTGAGTCATAGGACCTGTATGTATTATGTGCATCACTGTATCCCTTCCACAGTACGTTTTGCAGCTGTCTTCCAGACACTCCAGTAAAAACTGGTTTTTTAGTCTGGACAGCTGTAAAACGTTGGTAGCCGGTAAGGATGCACAAAAAAAAAAAAGTCAACTAAAATGTGTAGGTATTACGATTTACGAGTGGCGGCAGCCACGCAGTATGCGGTATAGGTTGAGAACCAATGGCTAACGGGTAGGGAAGCAGCAACGGGTCGCGGTACACAGGGGCCACTTTTCATGTCGCGGACTATAGTGCATTCAGTATAACGATTTCCTGTTATGTATTACCTAATATCGTAGGAGAACTAGCGTCTTGTCCAGAACCAGCAAATGGCTGGGGTATACCAGGATTTGTGTCTCCATGTCTAGCTGATCCGGACTTCCACCACCCGCAAGGTATTGATCTGCTGATTGGAGGTGGCTCGTTCTTTGATGTTTTGGGAACAAGAAAAATACCACTAAACATAGGTTAAGTGACCCTATATGAGAGCAATTTCGGATGGCTGGTAACGGGAGAACTTTCTAACCAACATGCACCAACACTTCTTTCAATGGGCCAAACGATAGAGGAAGATTGGAAGGTTCTCAGTACCATTGAGGATGCAAGCTACGGCTGGACATCAAGGGCGAATAAAAGAAGTCAAGAAGAGCAGGAAACAGTCCAACATTTTAAGCAATATACAACTCGTGATGAAGAGGGGCGTTTCCTCGTCCGACTTTCCGTCAAGCAGAAAATCAGTGAAATAGGTGCAACTTTGCCTATGGCTACCGACCGGTTCCTGAATGTTGAGAAAAGATTGCAAAATGATGAGAACTTAAAGAATGAGTACATACGTTTTATGAGTGAATAATATATTGAATTGAGATATATGGTTGAAGTGTTGGAAGATTCGATTCAGACACAGAACCACTTTTATCTACCGCACCATTCAGTAACAAAGGCGTCAAGTTTGACAACAAAGGTCCGAGTAGTTTTCGACGCTTCGGCCAAGAGCGCATCTGGTGTTTCCCTTAATGATGTATTGAGATGTGGTCCAACTGTCCAGCAAGATTTATTTTCAATACTAGTTCACTTCCGCAAGCATCAATTTGTCTTAACTTCTAACATAGAAAAAATGTTTCGGCAAATAAAGGTGGGAAGAGAAGACTGGGGCCTTCAAAGAATTGTTTGGAGATCCAGCCCTGAAGAACTACTCCATTCATATCAACTTACTACAGTCACGTACGGAACGACCCCAGCCTCATTCTTGTCCACCTATTGTCTTATATTACTCGCAGAAAGTGTCCAGAATGACTACCCGAAGGCTTCAAAAGTGATCACCGAAGATTTTTACATGGACGATCTAATGACGGGAGCTGACACAGAGGATAACTGCTGTCAATTGCAAAGAGACGTCAGTGCAATGCTAGATTCAGCAAAGTTACCGTTGAGGAAATGGTGTTCCAATTCCGAGTTGGTTCTTCAAAACATGTCTAAACGTGTTGATGACCCCTTGTTCGTATAACACATAGGAGACGATGATACATTTCTAATCACTGTGTGACGGGGAGTTATAAGACCATTCCCTCGGGGGTTTTTACACCTTTAGCCATCTGTCGCGAGGGCGGCTCCTTCACGCCTTTGGGTGACGTGGAAACATCCCTCCGACGGGTTACGTCAGGGCGCCTTGGCGCCAGGCTGACGGTCCCCCGCCGGCTGCTCTCGTTCGAGATAGATCGGTGGGTTTCGTATAACCGCGTCGGCGAGCGCTGGATTTGACCCAGTCAAATAGCTCCCCTTCTACTAAGGCGCTACTCCCGACAGCCCCCGCGAGGCCATCCACATATGTCGCGAACGCGCGGCCGGCGAGCGCGAGCACGCTAGGTACACGCGCGCGTCGGCCGGACGCACGCTACACAGCTCGACGGGCACTGATACCGTTTGGGCGTTAGCTAAGTCGGGTTTTCAGTGGGGCTGTCCTCGTCGCCCACGGGATGAGATTGAAGAATCCGTTATCCAGAGGACTCACAACGACTCTTTTCCCACTAGCATCGACACCGGGGCAGTTCTTACGCTGACGCGGTGCGACCTTTTTTGAGTGGTACGGTTTTCTTTTGCCGGGTGCCATGTCCGTACCGAATGCTCGGGTTTGAGTGCCGGACTTCCACCTTGCATGTGTTCGCACACGAGATAGTCGAGCCCGTGTGCTCTCAGTCAGGTTCGTGCTAGAAGCACCAGCGCGCCCACGGAGGTCCGCGTCTGCTTTCCTCGCCATGCTCTGGCACCTCTCGCCCAAGCCCACTGGTTTGTCGCAGGTGGTATAGTTCCCACACTTGGGTAGATGGTTCTCGTGCGGAAAAGGAAGGTGCCCTCCATCATCAGGAGACGATGATACAGTCAAATCACTGGGGTTGCAACGGAAGCCAGTCGCAGACCACTTTCAATATGGCATCGTATCACGATCCACAGAAGGTGCGTTATTCAAAAGAGCTATACTCTCCGACCTGAACAGAATCTTCGATCCACTCAGATTCCTGTCACCAGTTCTAGTGAAAGGGAAAATATTCCTACAACAGCTGTGGTCCATGAAGATAGACTGGGACACAAGACTTCCTGTAGACATTCAGTAAATATGGTGTCAATTTTATGAGGAACTTGAGCGATTAAGAGCATTATCCATTCCCAGAAAGGCTATACCCGGACGTAGCAATATCATAGATATACATGGATTGTGCGACGCCTCCGAGGAAGCGTATGGCGCTTGTATCTACATTCGTTCCCAGAATAGTGATGGAAAATGGCATTCCAGGCTTCTATATTGGCCACTGTTAGGTCGAGTAACTCCGAGGTCAGTGGTATGGCGTTGTGTTCGATGTACAAAATCTCATCCGCGTTTCAACCACCCAATTATGGCAGCACTCCCAAGAGATCGAGTTCAGTGTACTAGACCTTTTACAATAACAGGCGTAGATTTAGCGGGCCCTATTTATATTCGCAGTGGTTTGAGGCGTGTGGTTGCTAAAAAGGCTTGGATTGCGATATTTGTGAGCTTCTCCACAAAGGCCGTACATTTAGAGTTGGCTGACGATCTTTCAAGTAGATCCTTTATAGCGACATTGCGTTGTTTTATAACTAGAAGAGGAAAATGTGCTAAGCTGTATAGCGACAACGGCACAAACTTTTTTGGCGCTCAAAAGGAGTTAGTCTCAACGATGAAGAAAGCCAGTGATGATTTAGAGAAGGAAGGTATTGAATGGCACTTTAACCCGCCCTCTGCTCCTCATTTTGGTGGTATATGGGAGAGTGCTGTAAAGAGTATGAAACACCACCTGAAGAGAGTAATATCTGATCACAAACCCACGAGAACGGAAATGCAAACACTACTCTGCCAAATCGAGGCATGTCTTAATTCGAGACCGATGACACCACTAAATAGTGACCCTTCCGACTTGTGTG
Organism: Metopolophium dirhodum; assembly: GCF_019925205.1. Lineage (NCBI taxonomy): Eukaryota > Metazoa > Arthropoda > Insecta > Hemiptera > Aphididae > Metopolophium > Metopolophium dirhodum. The sequence goes on along the minus strand of NC_083565.1, from coordinate 34,320,693 downwards.
TTGCTGTGTTAACCCCATTGCACTTCTTGATTGGAGGTGCTATGCTATTGCCAGATGAACCAGATATAACTTTTTTTTTTTTTTTTTCATTTTTAATCGATAACTGGGGGTGGAACCGACGTTAGTCATTACACCCCCCAGTCACCATCATTTATTGAATAATATAAACAATAATCTTCAAGGGAATTTCACATGTTTGGGGGAAAACAACAAATGTGAGAGGCCCCTACTCCTCTCTCAATTTTTTGCCTTCGGCATACATATATTGAACTTAACTAATTTTAATTATTTTATGGCTGGTCTGCAGTCTTTCGCCTTCGCTCTTCTTCTTCTTTTTTTCGAAGGACCTCGTTGATGAAGTCGTCTATGGTGGTCCATGCGTCTTTGCTTGACAGCATCACTTCGGTCATGTTATCTGGCGTGATCTCTCGCCCGAGTATCAGGTTCATTCTGGTACGCCTTGAGTGCCATGCGTCACACACAAAAAAGGTGTGAAACGCATCGTCTGATTCGTGGCCGCAGTACCAGCACGACGGGGAAGCTAAATTCCCGAAACGGTGGAGGTAATATGAAAAGCAGCTATGTCCGCTGAGAGCTTGGGTCAGTCTGTAGTTGACTTCGCCGAAAGTTCTGTTAAACCATGGGTCTATCTTGGGAATCAGTTGATGGGTCCACCTTCTATTTTCGGCCGAGTCCCATTCTGATTGCCAGTCTCTTATTAGTTTGCTTCTTGCTTCTTCCTTCCGGGCATTTTCAAATATCTCTTGTCTTTCGATGGCTATTAAAACAATTGGGGGCATGTCTGCTATAATCTGTATGGCATTGTAAGAAACTGTGCAGTAAGCTGATGCTACTCTCAGTGCTATGCGTCTTTGCATCTTTGCTATTTCGGTTTTCCCTTTTTTACTCATCTTGGGTGCCCAGATGGGGGAACCATATAGAATAATTGAGTGAACTACATTTGCGAGCAGCCTTCTCTTCTTAGGTTTCGTTGCGCTTATGTTCGACAGAATTCTGGCGAGGTTGTTAGCTACTTTCCCCGCTTTAAGGCATGTGTGGTTAGCGTGATCTGTAAAATTCAGTTTTGTGTCCAAGTATATGCCAAGGTATTTTATGCATTTAGCGCCGTTTATGTGTGGGCCCCCAAGCATCATTGTGAAGTCGTTGTGGACTCTCGTGTTTGTTAGGATTATCGCTTCGAACTTTTCGACTGCTAGTTGTAGGCCGTTGTTCGACAACCAAGTCCTCACGAGCTCCACGCCCGCGGAGAGCATTCTCTCTAGTTCAAAGGTGTATTTACTTTTCCCAATGAGCGCCAGGTCGTCTGCGTACGCTAGGAACTGTACCCCAACCGGGAGGGTTTCGCGCAGTAGTCCGTCGTATAAGATGTTCCATAGGGTTGGCCCAAGGTCCGAACCCTGTGGGACACCGCTTGTAATGTTATCTACTTTTTCAGGTCCACCGTAGTTGTACTGGAGTTGACGTTCGTGAAGGTAGTCATCGAGGATTCTGCAGAGATACGGAGGTATGTCTTTTGCGTATGCTTTCCGCATTATGATATTCCATGAAGCGGAGTTAAAGGCGTTATTTATGTCCAGGGTGAGTACGCCTACTCTTACGTCCTTGCCGCAGTTGTCTATAATTGACACTAACTTATGAATGGCGTGAAGAGTTGATCGTCCTTTTCTAAAACCGTATTGTGTATCAGCTAGGCCGTTCGATGATTCCAAGTGTTCTCTTATACGATTATCAAGGAGTTTTTCAAAAAGTTTGCCACGGGAGTTCAGGAGGCACAGCGGATGGTACGATGACACTTCGTCCAAAGGTTTATCACCTTTCCGTAGCAAGACTAGCCTCGCCCTCTTCCACGGTATTGGGAAGCGGCCTTGATCGATACATTTATTGTACAGGGTGAGTAAGACCTCTGGGTGCGACCTGCATAATATCTTCATTGCTTCGTTTGGTACTTTATCCGGGCCTGGGGAGACAGAGTTCTTCAATTGGCTTGCGGCGTGTCTAAGCTCAGCGATAGTGAAATGAGCATCTTCTGGAAGGTCTTGTGGCCATTGTGTCGTGCCTCGTTCCTCGTTTACCGGGAATAAACCTTGGATAATCAGTTGAGCGCGGCCTGGAGTATTGATTCCGGGGATTTTCGAATTTCTGCATAGTTTTCCAATAACCAATTTATATGGCTTTCCCCAAGGGTCCCGCTGTACTTGGTCGCACAGATCAGTCCAAGCTTTTTCTTTCGCACGTTTAAAAGCTTTACAAAGAACGGCTTTGCCCATCTTTGCTGCTTCTGCCTCAGCTAAGCAGGATTCCCAGCCGGCTCTCTTCCTTTTCCGCTTGTGGACTCGTCTTAGATGATTGGCGTCCTTGCGTAAGCTACTGAGTTCTGTAGACCACCAATAAACCGACCTTCTTGCTTTTCCTAAATGCGGCCTGTGCTGGAAGCCACATATCTGGGTTATAGTATCCGTGAGCCCGGTGGCTAACGCATCTACATCATGGGTTGTATAACTCAGTGGAAGTGGGTTTAAGTCTAGGTATTCTTTCAGTTTGCTAGGAACCACTTTGATGTTTGTGCATGGCTGTACGTCGGCTTCTGCGTTGAACTCCACACAGAAGTGCACGTAATTATGGTCACTCAACGATGTTTCTTCCAAGACAACCCACTTTGTGATGGAGGTTGCTGTGCGTTGGGTCGCGAATGTTACATCGACAATGGACGATCGATTGCCGCTTTGGATAGTAGCATCCGTTCCCTTGTTACACACGACCATTCCTGATGCCTGGATCATGTCGGCTAGAAGATCACCTTTTTTGTCGTTTGTATTACATCCTCATAGGGTGTGATGAGCGTTAAAGTCACCGCATACAATGACTTCCCCAGTGCTGGCTCTAATGCTTGTTTCCAGACGTCGTAGGAAATCTGTAAAAGCAGCTATGTCCGGTCTTGGTGTCCAGTAGCACGAGTATATCTTTGTACCCGCCAGTCTACACCAAGTGAAGCCCATATCCGGTTTACCAAGTTCGTCTATCTGTACTCGACTGTGGTTTATGATAGCTGATTTTTTGGATTGGTCTTGCATCCATGACCGATCACATGCTTGATTTTGCTCGGACACCAGGATTATGTCAATATTGAGGTCATCGGCAGTTTTGGTGACCAAAGCTTGGGCTGCTTTGCAGCAGTTTAGATTAATTTGTAAAAAATTAATCATTTTGGAGGTTGAGGATCTTGTGTTAAGAAGCGTCTGAAGTCAGCCGTGGCCTCTATGCTCGCCTTACAATCGACTGCTTGGTGGTCAGGAACTCCACAGCGTCTGCAACAGTTGCTTTTGTCTGAACCTGAACACGTGCTAGCCTCGTGTCCACATTTTAGGCATCGGAAACAACGTTTTCGTTTTTTGCATAATCTGGTGCTACAGTACACCAAACCTACACGTATTCGTCCGATTTTGGTTATCTTCGCCGCGTTATCCCAAGGCATAAGAACCAGTGCGGATTGTTTTTCACCATATGTTTTCCTCATGTTGAAAACTTTTACCGTCTCTCACGGGGTATCAGCGTTTAGGACTATTTCTGCGACAAGTTCGTCAATATTTTTGAGGGAGTCTAGGCCTCGGAACTCGACAAGTGATTGTTGCTTGGGTGTTCTTATCACGGTGTCCGTTTCAACTATTTTCGAGACTTCAGCCCGCACTACGTCAGCTGCAGGGGACCCACCAGAGACTTGAATCAGTATTCCTCCTGATCTTGTTTGTCGCAGGGCGGAGATTTTGTTTCCGATTGCCTCCATGTTTACACCACTTTTAATTTTCTTTAGGACCTCCGAGTAGTTTTCTGGCATTGTTTGGACAATTACGACGTCTGATCTGTTTCTGGTACGTACTTCTTCCCGTTTTCCATTTCGGGGGCTTCTGGGACGTCCTGTATTTTTCTTTTTTACGGTTTTCCAACCAATATCGTCTCGTGGGTCATCGGTTCGGTCCGCTTCTAGTTGTAGAGAAATGTTATCGTTTTCCGCCGCATCATATTGCTCTGTTGGTTTGTCTTCGTTTTTTCGAGAGTTTCTTGTGGGTGCGCCTCTCCTACCGCCATCGTAGAGGTTCTGTTGGTGTTGCTGCTGGACTTGTTTTGTCAGCTCTCCCAGTACTTCGCCCTGTTTTTTCATCAGCACTCGGAGTTCGTTGATTGCAGAACGCGTCTCCTCCAACGCCGGCACGGCCACGTCTGTTGCAGCAGTAGCTTTTGTCACTTCTTCCACTTCTCTGTTCGGAGCATGGAAATCGGCTTGTACTGATTTTTCGCGGGTCGCCGGGAGTTCAGTTTGATTACCCCTGGTGTTAACGACTGGTCTTACTCTTCCAGTGAGCCTTCCCCACGTGATAAGCCCTTTTACACCATGCGCCAGATCTACTATCATCCTCTTAATCTCTTTTTTGGTGTTGGGAGTGGAGGCCACTTCTGCATCCAATTCTTTAGACGTCGCATATATTTGTTGCAGATACTTATAGAATCGAGCGTTTGCTTCTTCCGTCGATGCTTCGCTTACAATGGACATCTGGCTGGACGCTGAGGCAATCAGTTTCTCTTGCAGAGTCCCTTTGAGATCTGCTGTGCTGTCAACATTCGCGGGTTGACTTCCGCTCACCGATTGGCCAGTTAGTGATTCTGTTTTATTTCCGTGTCCTTCTTTATCGATTGTTCCAGTTTCCAATTTTCCAGTCTTGATTCCAGTTATGGACGGCCCCCCCCTGAATCCGTGGGGCCCTTGGTCAGGGGTACACTTTCAGTATCTTTATCCATGGTTGATTTTTGTGGTAAATTCTAACCAGCGTTTTAGCCCTACCGCCAGGGGGATTTACAGTTACCTTCTGTTGGTTTAATTTCGGAGTATCCTTCTCCTAGGACGGCTGCCAACCGAGGCTAAAAAGCCCGCCCTGCCCTTGGGAACTCTTGGTCGGGTTTTCCTCTACTTCGTCCTGTCCAACATGGGTGACCCTGCTGGTGGAATTCACCACCGTTGGCATAGCACTTAGCGTCGACAGACAACCGTTCAAGCCCCCTCACCGCGTCAAGGTGAGTCCCTGGAGGGGGAACCAGATATAACTAAGGAAGAGCCCAAAGGTCTGCGTAGATGGCAACTTGTACAAAATTTGATGCAAACTTTTTGGAAGCGTTGGTCAAAAGAGTATCTACCACAGATCCAAATTCGTGGCAAATGGACGAGTAAGAGCGCACAGCTAGGAAAAGGCGATGTTGTAATTATAAAGGATGACTGTATGACTCCAGCCTGGTGGAAGTTAGGTCTAGTTGTGGAACTACATCCTGGTTCTGATGGTATAGTACGCGTTGCCACACTAAGAACAGCAAACGGGACGCATATGCGCCGTCCAGTCATAAAACTATGTAGGCTACCGACTGATAAGGACATCTTACCAGTTGTTGAAATCCAAGGCTTTCAATGGCGGGAGAATGTTGCCGCCGCAACATAACAACAATATTATTTTTATAGTTTAATTATCACTGGTCATTGAAGACAGCTGGTCTCACACACACATACCACCTTATTTGTATTGTTTTATTTTCATATTGAATGTGTCTTGTGAGTTATATAATATGTAGATTAAACGTTATCGCACGCCGCCGCGCCGTCTATGCGAATATTATTTAGCACGGCCGCCGTGAATCTGTCCTGTTTTGTACGTCTTACCGAGAACACCGACGTGTGTCAACTATTTTTTATTGTATACTACTCTAAAGGTAAAGGGTCAATATTATAATTTTTAACGTGACAGTGACCAGGCTCGAGCCTATATACGTATTAATTGTATTATTTTTTTTTCTTTATCATTGTGAGCCATAAGGGCAATACTCATTTATTATTTTTTACTGAGTGTGCGTTAATCGTCGAGTATATGTCGCCGTATCGGCACAACCGCATCCTTTATTACTGTGAGCCATAAAGGCATTATTATTATATTTGTCCAGATTTTACGTGTGTGAATCGTCACCTTTTATCATTATATTATTGTTAATTTATTGTAGCATTGCCTTGTATTATTTTATATCATCTTTCAGCACAGGACCAGCTAGCTAGACTGCGCTCCACAAACTGTGAGTTTTTATTATTATATTATTATTTATTTATAATATATTGAATCTGTTGAACCATGAGGGCCGCGGATATCTTCTAATTATAATAGTATCGTGTGCCAGAAGGGCCACGTGTTCTTTTTATATTTCATACTTACCTCTACACGATCTAACAGCTTAAATAGCTGGTCAATTTATATATATTCTGTTAGGCCATAAGGGTCGTGCATTATTATTTTGTTAATTATTATATTATTTATGCTGCTGACTATAAGAGCCGTGCACTAATTATTTATTACTATCATATTTTTATACAATTGTGTTGCTGTGATTTTATTATATATCTGTGTCATTATTATTATTATTGTGAATTATACAACAACAGCAACTTATTACCAGAAACCGTGTTACCATTTTATTATTATTTGTTTTATTGTACACACACCCACATACATACACATATTAATACACAAATACACATAATCCACAACAAGCACTACATAGCCGACAGTATTTGCTAGGCGATCCCGACCACTACTGTTCGAGCTATTACAACACTACACACCAGCTAGTCCTCCATTTTATATTTTTTAGACCTAGGTGTTAGTGGCGTAAAAAAAAGGAGTTTGGTGTCCGGACTCGTATATTATTATTATATACTCCGGCCCGTACAGAAACATTTATTACAAAATGTGAATCTGTCACGGCAGTTTTTATAACTCTTCTACAAGTACAATAAACTCAAAAAAAAATAAAATTTGGTACAAATGATGTCGGTATACAATGTGACATCGAAAATGACTATTTACGTCATGATAACGTAAATGAATTATCGCTTGACCTGCCATCAGAAGATAATTTGTCCGAAGAAGATGAAGAGTTTGAGGAATTTTCTGAAAGTAATCATAATGACAAACAACTTACAGATAATTCAAACAAAATTGTAGTAATTCGTGCTTTATTATAATATTTTGGGAGTGTTTATCTGAATTATTTGACACGTGCTTTAAATGTTCTTCTTCCGTAGTGGCAAAAAAACATTATCTTCAAGGTGCGTTACTCTCAATTACAACCAAATGTGAAAAAGGACATACATTACAATGGAATTCTCAAAAAAAGAATGGTAAACAACCAGAAGGTAATATATTAATAGCTGCTTCATGAAAACTGTCGGGAATTCTTTTCAATCAAATTACTGCATTTTGTAATACTTTGAAACTTAATTTTTTTACGAGAACTATATAATATGATAAATTTTTAAAACTTTATATTGGGCCAGTTATTTGTAAAGTATGGGAAAAGGAAAAAGAAATTTAGAAGAACTTAAAAATGGGTCTAATAGAATTTGTCTTGCAAGCGATGGACAATTTGACTCACCTGGATTCTGTGCAAAATATTGTACTTATTAAATCATGGACTTGAAGACTGAAAAAATAATTGGTTTCAAATTAGTTCAAAAATTAATGGTTTAAGGTGATTTAGAACGTTATGCTTGTGGATCGTTGCTTAACGAATTAATTAATGAAGACAATTGCAAAAAAACCATTGATTTTTCTTACATAAGGGTATTCGATGTGACATGAGAATAAATCATTCGAATATTGAACATGAGTTCGACATATGGCATATTACTAAAAGTTTAATGAAACGCATGAAAACATTAGACAAAAAATATCTGGATGCGTTTTTGTGGAAAACCAGTATTAGCGACCATTTATGGTGGTCTGCGCAAACATGCCATGGCGACGGAGATTTGTATGTGAAGAAATTTATTTCTATTTTGAAGCATATTAGAAATATACACGAACACGAATGGGTTGATGATAGTGAATTAGTAAAATGTGAACATGCACCACTATCAAAATATGATGAACAATACACAATCAACTTTGGATAAATCAAAATAGTGAATCTTACGATGCTCTAAAAAAAATAATCACAGCTAAAGATTTTATAAAAGACTTGGCACATGCTAAACATTTTATTCATACAGAGAGACTAGAGTCATACCATAATGTCAGACTTAAATATATGCCTAAAATAATTCATTTGAAATACAACGGTATGTATATTCGATCAATTTTGGCAATTATTGACCACAACAATAATTTAAATAAAAATCCTATTGGGGAATAAGAGCCTTTTAAAATATACAATAAAAACTCATTTTGAACCAACAAAATCGTAGTGATGGTAGTCACATATACAGAGGGGAGGGTTGAGGGTTCAACCCCTCCCCCCCAAATAATTTCTTTGAAAATTAAGTCAAATTTATTATACTCCTATTATTATAAAATATTTTTATAATTAGCTGTTGACTGTTTTTCTCTGTTTATTAGTCAGGTATGAAATACAAGTATATACCTATATAGTATTATAGTTGAATGATCGAGGAGATTACTGAGAACTACGCACGAACACAGAACTGGATAATTGCGATTTGCGAAATACCTAGAAAACTCATATTTTGTGGATAATCTTATCTTATCTTATTTCCGTACTCGATCGGTCACTAAAAATGTCTATTGAATAATTGTTAAACTATAATAATTATTAAACGATGACGATCGTTTAGTTTTAGTCTGTGTTCGGTATTTGAATCGTTATAACTTATAATATACGAGTGCGATAGTGTTATGGTTATTTTTTCGAGATCTAACTTATGAAAACTGATTAATAAAACCAATTTTATTAAATATTAAATATTTTTTTTTTTTTTATAATGAAAAGGAATAGTGATCAACCATCATTATTCAATTTTTGTGTAAAAAAAATTTTAAATAACGAAGAAATTGAAAATGAATCGAGTAATATTGAAAATATTGCAACCAAAATTGATGTACCAAACTTGATACAAATATAGACAATGAATCGTTAAAAAATTATTTTCTGGATATTGGATTATTTTTATCAGCTACTAATAATAGAAATGATACAAAACAATACGAGTTATTAAAAAATCCATGGACACCATCCAAATTACCAAATTCCCATTAAACAACAAAGGCGGCTGAAATTTCAATTAGATTGGTTAAACCGTTTTCCTTGGCTTGTTTACTCCGAAAAAGTGCAAGGTGCCCTGTGTAAATGCTGTGTAATATTTACCAATAACAGTGTTGGTAAAGGGATTCATCAAAAATTTGGTGCTCTGATTATAAAACTTTTTACAAAATAGAAGGGTGCCATTAAACGTTTTAATCGTCATTCAAAATCTGAGTATCATAAGCTTTCAATAATTCACTTCGAAGAATTTATTAAAGTAATGTAAAACAAAATGAATAATATTGCAAATGAGATAGAAACTTCACGAATAAAACAAATCATTTAAAATCGATATATTCTTTGTCCAATAATTGAAACTTTAATTGTATGTGGAAAACAAAATGTACAATTTGTATTGCTATATTTTTTAGTACCTGGAAATAGTAGTTATATACATTTAAATTTAAACTGTCAAAAAAAAAATAAAAGTTGTAAAACAGTTATATAATTAAAATTATATTGTTCATTAATACAGAAAATGATTTATGATGGTAGAACATTAGAATCTTTGAATCCTACGTAATTTCCATTGCTCTCTGGATAAGTTTCCTTGATTTTGTGCACAACACATGATGGTATTATCACTCGTACACATACAAATAATTATAACATTTTACAAAACAATATTATTTATTAAAAACTTGTTTTTATTTATCTTAGGTCCATAGGACATAGGTAGCATTTTTTTTTATTTTTATTAAAAAAATAGGTTTTTTAAAACTAATACAATACTTTTAAGTATTCAGATAATATACATATTATTTATTAGGTATATCTATAATATTTTTGTTTTTTAATGTCCATAAATATATACCTATGTACTTATTATAATGTAAATACTTATAGAATGTAATTATAACATAGCTTATTAAAATAATAATACCTACCTTATATGTAAAAATTATACTAGATAATAAAATATACAAACAATTAAATTTTTTAGAAATTTATCAATTTTAAATTCCTGGTAGCGACCTTTAAAAAAAATTCAAAAAAAATAATTACGAGGTGCCCTCAAACAAATTGAAGAAAAAATGTATTTGCCCATATAAGCATCACCCTACTATGTACCTAGTTTGTTTAATATAGGTTTATGAATTAAGAGTTACCAACCTTTACCAAGTTTGGACCACGAGTATACCCAGGTAGCATTTTATTTTTATTAAAAAAATAGGTTTTTTTTTAAATAATACAATACTTTTAAGTATTCAGATAATATACATATTATTTATTAGGTATATCTATAATATTTTTTGTTCTATAATGTCCATAAATATATACCTATGTACCTAGTTTGTTTAATATAGATTTATGAATTTAGAGTTACCAACCTTTACCAAGTTTGGATCACGAGTATACCCAGTGAGTAAATTGTTTATAACAGATAAACCTCCATATTTTGTTATCCAGCATAAGTAAGTTGTTACGTTTTTTTCAATTCTTAGTTTTAACGATAATTTGCTCTCGTGTAATATTTAAAATTTCTTCATCCAATACAATTTTAGAAAATGTGTAACGTCTCACACGGTAGCTTGCCCAGATTCGGCGTGGAGCGTACGTTGACGAGAAACTTCAGTGGTAATAAGGCCGCCAACCCACAGCCGAGATTCGGAAATCGGAGTGTGTGGGATTTTTAAAATAAAATGAAATTGGGAAAAACAAATAATAAAGGTATTTGATGGGGATCTACAGGTATATTTATTTTAATATTTATGGTAAAAACAAAAACAATAATTAAATTATGGCCAAGAAAAGCAATATCGGCATAAAAACTTTGCCGCAAATAAAAAGGTCACCTTAAAAAAAACACATACATAATAATCATAACAACTGCATTTTCGCAGGGTACTTGCACGGTACCTATGTGGTTACCGGCGTACATAAATAATAATACCAATAATAATAATAATACACGTAGTACACTACCGTAGGTACTATACACGTAACAAAACACAAAATACCGGCCAAGGTGTAGTATAAATCATCAAAAAATCATTATAATAATAATGTTACCGAATTCTGGGCGTGTGTGTGTGTCCGAGCATCATCACCAGGACGTCCTCGGTGAAGCGGTGTATCTACTCGCTCCGGCAGAGAGGCAAAATTAAAGTAAACGCTTAGATACGAGCGTCGGACTCGTCGCACATCACACGGAAAAAAAACAATATTAGGTAATCATTTGGTAATGAGTTGTAATTGGCCGGTATTTGTAATACATTGGAATATTACAGATAATGACATAGTGCCGGCCGGTCAAACTCGACCACGGGTACTAGGCAGCGGTGATAGTGTGTGTGTGGTTTATAATGATATGCAGATTTTGTGTTGGGTGTGTGCAGAGATGCCCGCGGGACGGAGCGCGCTATCGCATATTATTTTACCTTGATAATGATGGTTCATTTTCGACCGTTACAAATGATTTATTAAATGTAATGCATTTTTTATCTGGACAAAGTTGTTGTAAATTTTTAAATTCAATACAACAAACGCACTCACGATCAATACTTAAATTCACGCACTTCTCACATAAACACCATTCGTTCACTGGTTTTACAGATCTGTTTTCGATACATCTGTTTTTACCTGAAAATGTTTTACAGCGTCTACAGCTCTGATCATAACTCGAGTTCCTAGTGTGACAATCTGACCTCGTGTGTGAAAAAATGAGGGTCTTATGTTTAAAATTGAAAGGGTTGGTCGGAAATTTGGTCTGGCGACGAAACGGCGAAATGTCCGGCGGTGAAATGTCCGGATCCGCTATTATATGCATAAGAAATAGAAACGTCTGGTCTGGTGTATTTTACTAAAAAATGCTGATACATGAAAGTTATTGCAACATCGCTTTGCAAGTATTGTACATTAGGTGCGTGTTCACAGTGGCAATGGGAAATTATTCAATATGATTAGTAACTAAACCTCAGTGTTTATATTTATTTCTAGACAATTGTCTTCCACGACCATCGATATTAGATTTAATTTTACCATGTAGATCTAAGGACGTCTAACACCCTATCGTTGGTTTTTTTAAACACTATTGTAGATAAAAAGAATGGCTTACATATTTGAACTCGTAAACCACAACTATCTGTTTAAAAAAAATGTAGGTATATATAAAATAATAAGCTTTACTCATCACGAAGATAACAATTTATAAATTATTAATATAATATTATAATGGCGCTACTTCAGAAAAAAAGCTGCAATGTTAAGTAATAACGCCGTAATTTGAGTAGACATAGAAGTGTAATGTGAAAACGCTGTACCTATCTATAGGGATGCATTCGCCATTGGTACCTACAGCAGGCTGGCTTAATATGTTTTCTATGCTACAGCCGCAGTATAATTCACTATCAAATACTACTTAGTAATATACTAAAAAAATATCGATACATCGTTGTTTTTAGGGGAATACCTATTATCGATTATCGATATTGTAAAAATCGATAAATCGATATAGCGATATACCGATTTTGCCATCGGTTCACGCATCCCTACCTATCTACAGCCGCGGGTGGGCACCTTTGAACGGTTGACAATAGAGAATCAGTCGGCCATGGCACCTAGGGTCACATTGGCTATGGCAAGATAAAGAAGTTTTACGTTTGTATAAATGTTTATACCGAGTATAGGTAATGATAAGTAGGTTGATACCACGTTTCTACGTTATTGTGATTACAAGTGTTATGTTTATTATTTTGTCTATCAGAACTGTTAGCAACGTTGACTCGTGACTCCCTTACACTTAAAGCCGTTTTTGTATTTTACATTTTTTTGTTTGATCGAAATTTTATATTTTTCCAACCAACTGTTTTATTCTGTGCTATCATCATGGTGTTTGTATGCATGGTTAAAGGTTGCAATAATTCTAAGAAGTTGACTATGAAGAAGTGCAAACGGTTTAGGATACCTAGAGATGAATTACGGTAAGTTCAACCTAGCCAGTCACTAATGCATATAAATTATAATATATTATGTAGGTATATGCATCCAATTATAATTTTAACAATTTAGTCGCAAGAATTGGCTGATAAATTGCAGTCGTCAAGATTTATTAGGAAAATCAACATCATATCATGTGTGTTCAGACCATTTCGAGGCCCAAATGTACAGAAAACCTGATCGAAAAGTTTTATTGCCTACTGCTGTTCCTACTGATTTCTGTAATTATAATTTTACATATTACATATCTTATACTTCACTGATTATTATTTATTTTTATAGCAATGATCTTTAAAAAAGATACTTGCAGTACTTCATGTCGAGATGCTAGTATATCAGATCCATTATTATTTAAAAATTCAGTTGCCACAAGTACTCCATTAAAACAAGAGGAGTCAATTTCTAATTCTTGTAAGTTTTTATCATTATGTAATTATTATTACCTACTTTATAAGTTATATATAATATGATATATTTTTTTTTACTATTGTAAATATATCTATAAATATTTGGAACACACATAACTCTATACTATCCTAAGTGACTAGGATTATACAATGACTATTCACTTTTGTATATCATTAAAGACAGATGCTTAATAGATAAGTGTGTTCCGTTGTACCTCAAATTAAGTTAAACATGCTGGCTAAGAAATATAGATTGTCATTAGCTTAAAGTATGAATGCATGTTGATCGTAGGATTAGTGGTTGTCCCTTCTGTAAGTGATATGATATGACAAATTTGTATTACAAGATAGATATAATACTATATTACCTATTGTAGATCAAAACAAAATAAAAATAATTTACTGAATTTTAACTACAAACGGTTTATTTAATTTTTATATTTAGTATTTCTATATTTTTTTCTTTAAGCTTACTACTATTGTTACCTACGACGTTCTCAAAGAATGGTAATTGAGTATATAGCCTATTCAATAATCTAATACACTGGTTATTTAAAAAACTACTGACAAATTAAAAATATAATATGTTTTACATTATTCGATACTTTTTTAATTTCATCTCCAAAGCTGAATTTTACCCATGGTACCTATCATTCAATAAAGTATTGTGCATATTTTTTTTTCAAAAATATTAATAATTTTTAAAACAATGTGTCATATTACGTTCATACATCATCCTGTATTTAAAATCTATCAATTATTTTCAATAAAAACCATATTTAATTAATAAAAAATAAACATGTTAAAATAAATAAGAAACAACAAAAATGTTATTTATAAACAATTAGGTTATAAGAAAATACATTTTTATTGAGATTTTTATTTATTCTGTCTGATATTATATACCGTCAATCGAGGTGACTTAAAACGATGTTGACATACTTCTTGGTATTATGAATTTAAAAAAAATCGCACTGACTGGGCTAAAAAAGTTATATTTATTCTCGCATACGTCTAATGAATAAAATAAGACCTTTAAGACCTTCCATTAAGCTTTTTGACCAAAACTGGCATAAAAAAAAATAAACTGCATTTTATCTATTTTATGTGTTTTAATGGTGTTACAAGTCATCTTTAGATTTTTTTTTGAAAAATAAAACTAAAGTTACACAATTAGGAAAAAAAATGTATACTTCTTATTACAATATTATTCTTGTGAAGTACCCTTTAATGTATAACCAATATATAAACCCCTAAAAATGAAGACAAAGAACTAAAAAAAATCTATAAATGAAAGCAGAAGAATGAATCTAAGTAGTGGTAATTATTTAGTTATTTTTAAATGAACGTAACCTTCTTTTTTTACAATAAAGTACATAAATATAAAATATAATTGATTAGACAAGAGGAAAAGAGATGCCTACTTTATCCAAGTTACAAATTTCCTAATATTTCCAGATACCTTTTTCTTTCTTATCTGTATATGTTAGTATTTAGTAGTTATAATAGTGATTCCTACATTGTAAATATGTATTGTGTTAAATATTTAATTTTATTATCTAAGAAAGCTATTCTATCCAATCAAATTTTTTATAGTTTATCTTTTTTGGTCGTTTTTTAGGTAGTAGCAGTAGTTCTAGTCAATCATTTAAAGAAACTGATATTACAGAATTAATCAACTTGGGATTTTCTAGAGAGCAGGTAAATTATAATTAAATATGGATAAAAATATAAAATAATTGCTGTGTCTAGATGCTTGTTGGTAAGATGAGTTATACTGACCATTGTCAACAACCTACCTA
This sequence comes from Metopolophium dirhodum, assembly GCF_019925205.1. Taxonomy (NCBI): domain Eukaryota; kingdom Metazoa; phylum Arthropoda; class Insecta; order Hemiptera; family Aphididae; genus Metopolophium; species Metopolophium dirhodum. The sequence continues at coordinate 34,305,401 of NC_083565.1, read as the reverse complement.
CAAAAATTAACTGAATAAAATTATATATTATTTTGGCATAATATAGTCGTAGATCCCAGTATCTGATCTAAGCATAATATATTATATTATTTGGTTTCATAAAATCAACTTGTAACTATATGATTTAAAAATTTAAAAAAAAATTATTCCACCATGTAAAAAATTGTGTGTTTGTACTACAACTTTCGATATTTATAAATACTTTACAAACAATTTAAAAATGAAACTACAATAGGATCCTATAGTATACTTTTAAGATATTTGCCGAGTAAAAAGAAAAACTATTTTTATCCACATAATATATTTTATTATGAAAAGCTTTTAATTGAAAATTTCATTTTGTACAAAAATAATAATATTGAATTAGCAGTAAAATGTTTTGGATCCTACTTTTTTTACTTACATGATAATAACAGAAATCAATTGAAAAAAATTGTTACCAGTTTTCTGTTTTCAGTGGCTTGAATCAAAACATTTTTTTTTTTTTTTGGTAGTGGGTTGAACTGAATGGCCTCTCCATACATTTTCTTAAAATTTAACCCAATGGAGCTTTGATTCCAAAGAACTCATTACTTATAATTATTATAAGACACAATAAATAATAAAATAATAATCTTTAGTCAAGTTTTATTTTAATTTTATTATCACTGATGAAAGTGTTTGTGACTTGTTTCAAATTTAATGTCACATGTATCATCATTTACCAAGTCGTTTAAAAAGGTATATAGTTACATGATATAACATGAATAATAAGGACTTATATAATATGGTCTGTAATTAGAATTATCAAAATTTAAACAACTAAAAATTACAAAATATCTTATGAATGTATGCTTATTACGTGGTGATATTGTTAGCATTGGCGGTGAAAATGTGCGTGTTAGGTACAACATTTTACTGAACAATATGATAAATGATTTATTATTATTTATTCATATTGAATTAATATTATTTGAGTTAGAAGGTAAGTTTATCTTGAGGGTGATAAGCCCCCCCCCCCCTACATAGTTGTACTTATGCCTGTTTATATTTATATATCCAATTTCCCATAATTGCGTCAAGTTAAGCAAATGCTTATAGTTTTTAAACAAGAATGGGAAATTAATGCAAAATATATCATAAGTGAACAAGTACCTACAACAATATATCATATATTTAACTATTCCACATCTTGGTTAGGTTAGGTTAAAATAATACACTTTCAGCTTTTCAATTTGGTTTTAGAGCCAAGCACAGCAAGATTCATCAAGTTCATAGGGTAGTTGATACTTGGCGCTTTTTTAAACACCTCTCAGGCTTTCTACAAAGTTTAGCATGAAGGTCTTTTTAAATTCTGCAAATTTCTTCCCCCTTCAATATTACTAAATGATATGTTCCAGACAGGCATTTACAAACAACCTAACTGAAAAAACCACTCCCTTGATTGTGTTAAAATCTGTATTGTTTACATTTATTATACTTTTTTTTTGGGCGGAAATACACCTTCATCGATATGAGATATTGAGATTATAATACTAAATGCACAAAGTGGGGGAGTGCACCAAGAGCGGATTGCCCAGTATGGTCATATTTGTCCATGATGTGAGGTTAACTATTATAAACTTGCCTGTGAACTAAAAGTGTGAATGGCTGCAACTACCTACCCTAATAAATAATATTATAAAATATACATAGGTTGTATACTAAATATAATTCAAATATTATAATATAAATATATATATTTTTTTAGGTTATTCAAGAATTAAAAAGATTCATTGGAAATAAAAATCAAGCAATGGCCTCCTTATTTGCAAAAATATTAAAATTTTGACAGTTGTCAGAAGTTTTTAACAAAATTAAACAGTTTTCATCCTTTTTAAGATTGTTTTTATTTTTCAGTCAATTTTAGTTTTAATTTTTAAAACTTATATTTCATTATTTTTATTATTCTTTGGTTGTATTTATATATGTATTATTTAAAAAAAATTAATTTAACATTACATTTTTAAATTAAACTTATATAGATACTAAGGAAAATTATAAAACCAAAAGTTGTAGTATTTTTGATTACATTTAGTGTCTCATTGATATACCTAAAGTGATGTTAACCATTTAAAATACTAATAAAAATATTAAATCATTTAAATAAAAGGTATTTATGAGTTTCTAATAAAATCCCTTTCTAGTAATTTTTCTCCTTGGTTAAATGTTAACTTCTTTGTATTTAGTGACTGTCTTTACAACATAAATACATATTGTCTATTATTTACACAATTACATAAATGCATTAAAGGTATTTTTGTTAGTGTTGGGGGCAGGGAGATCCATAAGGACAGTTTGGCCGCCAATATGATAGATCTTTAGCTGTTGTATAACGTTGCCCAGGGTGTACCGCGAGGAGGCGATCTATCTATACACCCTAGGAAAACTATAACCTTAACTCTAAATGGACTGACGAATAGAGACTAGATAACCCTGAAAAATTTAACATTATTGAACAACCTACGGAAAGGACCCTGGGGTTCCAATTACCTCAGAAGGAATGGGTGACCTTAAATAGACTTAGGACTGGCCACGGAAAAACGGGAAATATGCTGTATAAATGGGGACTTAAGGATACACCACAATGCGACTGCGGACACGACAATCAGACAGCCAATCATATCATGGAAGAATGTTCAGTACACAACATACCAGGCGGAATGAAACACCTTCACAAGGTTACAGCAGCGGCAACAAAATGGCTAACCAATGTGGACATTAGAATCTAAGACTATACAAATAGTATTCCGACTCACCATCCAATTATTCATATATATATTTTATATTATTCTATCTTATTTTTTTATTTCTTTAACTAATTACTACTATTTTATGTTGCTATAGTATTAACTAATTTTAATATTGTTAGTGTCGGATAAAACCATACGAGAAATAAATAAATTAAAGGTATTAAGATTTTGTTCGGTTTATGTAGACTTATATTTAAATTAAATGATAACAAATAAATAAGGTTTGGGATTATTAACCACAAAGCTAAAATATTGAATGTAGTTCTTGTATTAAGTACCTAAAATATTGTGTTCAAAACAAAATATGCATGATTGTATAAAATAAAAATAATAATTAAAAAAATTGTTCTGTGTTATAATTAATTTGCAATATAACTTTGTACTCCTTATTTCTCTATTATTTTATAATAGTAGTACCTAATAATTAACAATGCAATACTCAAATGATTTTAAAATTATTTTTATAAGAGATAGTCCTAATAAGGGATAGTAGGTGATTCTAATACTGGATGGTCAATATTATACAAACAAAATACAATTTGAAGTACAAACTTGGTAAAATAAAATATTTATTTAAAACAGGTAATATAGTAATTAAGTACATAATAAGTGTCTCTCACAAAATAATAAATAATAATTAATACTTTAAAGTAATAATTCAACAACAAAATAACCAACAGTCTGTTAATTATAAAATAATAATAAAATAAAATAAATAGTAACTTAGGTAGTTAATTAAGTTGTAGACGGAAGAGTTTAAGTCAAGATCAATAATAACTTGAATGAGTTTGATTCATTAAATATATGAATTCATAAAAAATAGCACATTTCTTATTTCTGCAATAAACTTAATAACAGTCTAAGAGAACAATTATACACACATGACTGAAAGCATGGTTTGCACACATTACATAATCATAACTAGTAACGACAGAGGTACACACAACAACGATTGGCAAAAAAAGAACTAACTAGTAACTGAGTTTAATAGTGGTAACAATAATAATAATAATAATAATAATAATATTGGCTGGTGTCGTGCCCAGTCGACCAGACAACTGATGGCAGCGACACTAGCGACTATGATTACTACAAAGTCAAATTAATAGTATTTACTTACTGATAAATCATAACAATATTTTAAAAACATATTTCAAACTTAAACATTTTTTTTTGTAGGTACAGTTCTAATAACTAGCCAGTCAAATTTCAAAACACATATTATCATATGTATGAGTTTACCTTTATCAATGCCAGCACATAATTCATGAGCCCCACATAAACACTTAATGTGTTTTACCTTATCAGTTATCCATTTTTCATTTTTCAAATATTAGTCTTATAAGATTGAAGGCATCGCTTCATCTGTACTATCTTTGTCATTTTTAGATACTAATTTGGGTTCTTCATCTAAATCACTGTCTGATGATGAAACGGAGAGTTTTGAAGACTGATTTTTTTGTAGGTTTTTTTTGTTTTTTGTTTGAAATAAGTTTCTCTTTGATGAATTTGCTACTGATTTAGATTTTGTTGAAGATGCATTATTATGAGTTATCTCTGAAGAAGTTGATGGCTGACACAGTTCAGATTGTTTACTCTTTTATAAATCTTGTTTAAATTGAGATGATGTTACAATTGCACACTTACCTACATTTTTCTTTTATTGCTTGAAATAGTTAAAATAGGCGACGGACTTATTTCAAATGGACCTGTAATTTCATTTATCTCTGTATTGGTACAAACAGGTGAAATATGTGAGCCTACTAATGTAGATTCTAGTTGTAGAATGTTTTCTTTATTGTTTATAGTGGTTTCTGCCACAAATTCATAGTCTTGTAATGTGTTTGGGTTAAATGTAATGATCCCAGTTTTTCTAAAGCCATTAACAACGTTTTCAACTGTAGAAGATTTCATGTAAGCTCTTCCTATTAATTCTCCAACTTGATAAGCAATTACAGACCTATATTGGTTATTTTTCAACAAATTTTTAATTTCTAATGAATAATAATATTGAAATAGGCCCATGAATGATACATCTAACGGTTGGAGTTTATGAGTTGAATGAGAGAACAAACCTATTATAATAATGATTCCATGTTTCCTTCCCAGCTCAATTACATCTAAGTTTGAATGTGTGAATAATGTCCATCAAGTATCAAAATAACTCAGATGTCGATGGTTTAACATGGCTAATAAAATGTTCAACCCATTGTGTAAAAATATCCATTTAGATCCAACCTGATAGGTGAAACACTGGAGGTGTTTCATTTAGAAGTTCAGCTTTCATTTTTTACTCTAGGAAAAATTATAAGGAGTGGTACATATATTTCAGATGCACTCATACATGTCACTAGAGTCATAAGTGAACCTCTTTCAGCTGATGTTACTTTAGAAACTTGTTTTTTCCCTTATATACCAATAATTTTTGTTTGCTTATGTTGAACAATCATGATCCCTGTTTCGTCAACATTAAACACTTTGCAAGGATTAAAATTTACCTTTTGTAATTCTTTTCTCAATATTTTATAAAATGGAGGTAACCTACATACTGTTACGTGCTGCCCCTCCAGGGATCCAGAATGATGATGATTTGAAATAAAATGGTAGTCAAATTAGAATAGTAAATGCAATGTTATTTATTAGAACAGAATAAATGTATAATATCGTCGTTTGTCGTGCAGAATATGGATGAGTGTGGAGTGAAGTAGCTCTTGTTGTTAACGGCTCTGGTCCAGGTACATCTGATTTTGCTGTGCTCCTGGCGTCCCTATATACGATGTCGGCTCCTTTGATCTGGTTGGCGCGTGGACTTAGGTGTCCTTGAAGTTGTTATTCTGACAGTAAATGAAACTGCCACCTCGTAATGGCAATTATGTTATGCACGCTCAGTTTGATAAATTGTGAAGTGCATTTAAGTGGTTTGCCGAAATGTTCCTTATATGGAATATTTTGCAAATACGAGATCATAACATCTCAAGGAGAAACGTTTCTGCCCTGAGTAACAATTATATACCAACACGTGAATCGATTACCTATATATATTATATATTAGTACGTAAAGCTATTCCTTTACAATACTAACAATTTCAAATTTTTTTATGTCATTTTTTGCATTTTAGGATTTTAGGGGCATTTTTAAGTTTTTATAAAACCAAAATTTTAAATTTTATTTTTAAATTAGTGCACGCTTTTAATGAGTTTTATAATAATAATAATAAATAATAATAATAATAATAATTTATTTTTGCAACATAAGGATATCATACAATTGTTTTACAAAATTTAGCTTCATATATTGAATAATACATATATGAAACCTATTAAAAAAGGAATAATTAATTTTTCAGATTAGTAAAGTCCAAAATGATCAGTTCTGTCTATAAAACTTTTTTTATTTTATTTTTATTGAACTTAAGCCCGGAGACTATGGCCATTAGCTGTTGTAGGGGTTATGAACTGTGGTAAGGGTAAGGTTTGTACTGTAGGTTGATTTACTCCCAGTCGCATTCCTCGATTGGTAGCAGCCAACGCGCCACGCCAAGCCACAAACCTTAATTTAAGTGTTCATTTCTTAGCAACAGATAATTAAAATACAAATAAACATTATATGATACATTATATGATTTATTCAGCAGATTTCGTCGCCAGTGTTTGATTACTTAAATTGGAACATAGTACAATATCCGTGTAGCGTTTATACTGCAGGTCCATGGTCATTACCTATACTTTGTATAATCGACTAATGAGTTTTTTTATTTAAAATATATATTTTAACGATTTTTTTAGTCGTTAAATCTGTAACAATTGATTATACACTCGACAAAACGAAAAAAAAAGATATTTTTTTTGTTCAATCAAAATATGTTTATTAATTATAAAACGAAAATAGTAAGAAAATGTATGAACAACAATTTTTCAAAAAAAAATAGCCCATTGGCAAAAAAAAAATATTAATATAATATTTTACACAATATTATGCGTTTACGATAAAAAAAAAATAATAATGATATGTGAACAATTTAACGAAATTTAAAGAAAAAAAAATACGACGGACAGGATAGACACAATAAACAAGGGAGGGGAGAATGCGAGATGGCGATTGGTGCCGAAATGCAGTGTTGCTGGCCACTGGTCACCTCTGCACGTTCTCCGACCTGTCCCGCGGGTTGACGAGTTTCGCTGGCGCGTTTGCTCGGCCGCTTGACGACCTTGCCCAGCCGGCGAGGCCAGACCGAGACGACCATGGGAGCGACTACGGTTGACGGCAACGGACGGCAGCTAAAGCGCGATGTCGTGCGCGTCGACGGTCGACGGCGCGACGACTTGACCGACGGATGGCGAAGACCAAGACGCGGAGCGAGCAAAGTGAGATTTTGTGCTGCGGAACCGGTGGGGACGAGCGAAACGGCCGATGTGGGATTACCGCTGGGCGAAAATGCGAGAGTCAGCGGACCACAGCGCGATCCTTGACTCTCGGTAATTTTCGCCCTGGCGTTGTCCCTTCGGCCGCGACTTCGTTCCGCCAGCGTGGTGAAGTCGCGCACCGCCAGACCCTGTGAAACAGTTAAGTTTCCGCGAGTCCGGCGCCGCTGACGTCCCCGTGTTCCTAGCACGCAAATCTCCATACCACTCACCTCGTGCCGAAGTCTCCGCCGCTGCCGTAGTACCGAGTCGCCATTGCCGTCGTACCGAGTCGGTGTACCGTCGGGGCGGAATCGTTGCCCGCGCCGGTACCTCTACTATATTATAGCCGCCGTGTCGTCGCCGTCTTCCGTCGCCGCCGCTCCGCGTGACCGTAACTGCAGCCGGGCGCTCGCCGAGCCGCCAGAGGGTCTCGCGCGTCAACGACGACCGAGCGTGCTACGCCAGCGGAACCCGTCGCGCCACGGGTGGTCGGAGAACGTGCGCGGGTGACTTACCGCCGCGCACCGTCCGTGCTCTTTCTCACATTCTCCCCTACATTCCGTCGCCGTCATCCTGTCCGTCGTCTTCAGCCCAGGGGCGAGCTGCGGACGGCTTCTCATCGGTGGCAGCACAGACCGCGGAAAAAGCGTCTGACGCCTTTCCACCTCGTACGACGAAGTGGACCGCAGTTTCCGGGTGTGCTGCCGCCGGGTATCCAGCCGTCCGAACAACTCACCAAAAATGTTCCTCACAGCTATACCCCTGGCCGGCTCGATGTTCTCATCATCCAACGCGTCGTCTGGTCGCAAAACGCCGTCGAGCGGACCGCCCTCGGGAGTCGGAGTGGGATCGACAGGCCCCGACTCCGAGGACGGCGCGTCCCCACACGACGACGACGCACAAATGTTCGCCAGCGAAACGGAATGGTCCTCTTCTGCTTCCAAACATTTTCGAAACACCTCGACGTTTTCGTCACACTCTTTCCCATCTGCGCCTCCAAGAATCGGATTTTGTCCATCCGACGCCGGGGTCTGATCGTCGCCACTTGCAGTAGTGCGACCGAATCAATGGCAGACAGAAGAAAAGTCACTAGACGCACAAGGTATTCGTCGCTTTCGTCAGCGTAAGTGCCTTCCATTTTGTTGACTGCGATGTCTTCTAAGGTTTCGAGTAATATGACGTTTGCCGCGTAGCGTGCGATGTTGTAATAGTTAGTTGCCGTATTTTATTTTTCGGGTGAAGATAATTTATACGTGCACGTTCCGATGATTGAGAATTGGTATTGAGCTAAATACAATTAATATTTCAACGGGTGAGAGACCGATCTCCGAGAAAATCTCCCAGACGACGTGTATTACCTACTAGCCAGCTATAGTTTGTTTATCTTTCTCGTCGGCCCGCAGCATTAGAAGAATTTCGAGCGCGTTAATTTTTTTATCGTTTGTTTTTAGTTTAATATCACAAAAAAACCCTATCTTTAAAAACAAAACAAATTGTGACTTATAGACTTAAAACGTACTGCCGTAATGATTGTAACACTTCAAATGTCTCTGCATAAGAAGATTTTTTATATTCGTATTTTGCATGTTTTTCACATTTTCCAGATTCTGTTTTTTCCTTTTTATTTTGCATGATAATTGGTATGTGAAGTCCGGAGTTCGTTAAACTAAAAAAAAGTGCATTTCAAAATCAATTATAAATATTGATGAAAATCGTTAATAATCTTCAATAAAATCAAAAGTTATATTCAAAAACATAATTTTAGTCAATAATATTGATATATGATTATTTAGTTTTATATTATCATTTCATAGTCGAGCGTATTGACTATTATAATAGAAATATTAAAATCTTTCACGTATTTCTGGCTCGTAGGTAGAAATCTTAATAAAAACAACGAATACTGAAAATGTATAGATCAAAATAATTTTTAACAATGTTAAACACCTAAATAGATAAAACAGTCAATTTTCAATCATATAAAAATATACAAATCTTAAATTAATAAAATCAATACATTATTGGGGGGCGAAAATAAAACCAACCTTCCCTCCCCCCTTATAGAATTTTTATGTATATATAGTATATACATATAATATAAAATATACGGCGGCTATATGATTTTCATGGACCCCCGAAATGTTTTACAATTTTTTTCACGTTTTGAACGTTGCATACCTGTTGCCAAGACATATAAGTCCAACATCGAGGTAGGTGACGATTATCCGAAATATTTGAATTCTATTACTTGATTTGGCGTTTTTGAAGGCAGTAAAAAACTTACAGCTCTCCGGTTAACTAATCCACTATCCTTATCACAAATCCACCATTCTTATCATTAATCCAACATCCTTATCAGCAATCCAAAATCCTTATCACTTATCCACTTTTCTTATCAATATCCACCGTTCTTATCATAACCCTCATAACCGACACCGGGGGGTCTGGGGGTCTCCCCCATCGACACTCGGAGAGCTAGTATACATTATAAAGTATAAACCTCTGAGCAGAGTGCTCCTCATGTATAATGTACAGAATGATTCACTGATTCACCAATATTATTTTAGATTCTTAGCGGAGCGATGAATGTATGGATTTTATGATGATTTGTGTTTTTACTTTATTTTTTTTTGTGTGCCCGTGTTCACGATAAGTAGTCGAAATAATGCTTCGATTTTAAACTTCAGTATCTTTTCCGATGGGAAAATGATTCTAGTTGATGCATTTGGGTGGTCAAAATATAAAACTCCCGGCAGTTTTCAAAAGTGCCGTGAGAAACAAAAAAAAATTGGAGCATCCTCCAATTGCCGTAGTTTCCCTATGTCTTAAACCGTGTTTAGCAATTTTTGTACTTTTTGTACTTTTGCCTCCCCCCCTGACAAACCGTCTCTGCTCAGAATCGTTTTTCGTATACAATGATATTATATTATTGCGTTCAAATTTAACATAACCCATTACAGTGACCCACTTTTAACCTACTGTAGTACTGACGTACTGTACAGCAGAGCGTCACCCACTTACCCGCTTTTTGCCATTAATAATGAAATTATTCAAAATCTGATTTTTGTAACTTTTAAATAAAGACCATATTATCTTACCTTTCTTGAATATTATGTTACTACTATTAAGAAGTCCTGTGGGGATACAAACTTCTATTTTTCAAATGAGAACCACCTCTTCTACTGTACATTATTTAGTGGATAATTTTATTGAAAATGTTGATGTACATGTACGATGTACCTAATTCCGAGTTCAAACTAGTAGTTATTTTAATCCCAGTTAATTAAATGTTTATAAGGATAATAATCCTAAAAAATGGTTTTACAAAATATAAAATAGATGTAATAATATATTGGATCTAGTATTTATTATTCATCAACCATTTTTACATAATTATTACTTGATAGATTAATATTGTTTACTAAAATGTTCAAATATGAAATAACTACAGCGTCCATATCTACCAATATAGGTATAAAATATAAATGTATAATAATATGCTTAAATTAAATAATATTAAGTTATTAACAAACTTTAACATTAATGTTTTAAAAAAAAAAAGAAATTAATGTATTGACTTATAAAATATAATTATAATAAAAGCATAATATGCATTAAAAAAAAAAAAAATATTAATCAAGCAATTACTTAAAAGCATTCAACTATATGCAAAACTATTGCATATTTTTAATGAAAATACTTATAAAGTAATATTGTGAAAAGCATAAGCAAAGAAAATTAGGTAGGTACTTGTTTTTCCATAATATAATCAAATAATATTTTTAATTTTAGTAGGGTGAAGTAAACAACAAAAGTAATTTTTTTAATCATTTGTATTGTATACCACTATACATTTAGTAAATATTAAACTAAATATAATAATATATACTAATATACCTTGCAATTTGAGTTTTTTTTTTAAATGTTTATTGAGCAATACCTAATACTTAAAGTCAAATGATTTATACATTACTTATAATAGGTACCTTCTAAGCGTAGAAAAGCTTCGATCTACACTTCTACTGAATACTATATTAAAATATTATCCATGGTTAAAACGAAAACATATTTTGCTATCAAATAATAAAATTCAAAAATTTGTCGATAGGTGTTGTTGGGTCAGTGATATACGAAATTACAAAAAAAAACAAAATCCCAAGGAGGGGTGGTACACCTTTCGCCACCTTCCCCCTTATAACCGCCACTGGTATTTGTGTATGTGTGTGTGAATGTGTGTAGATGTGAATACATTTATAACGCCGAACGCGCGGCAGTTGTGGTGACGGCGTCTGACTATGTCTGATCCCCACCCGACGAAAACTAGTCGCCGCCTGGTTACGGTCTTATTTTGAATAGTGTATAGACAAATAAAAAAAAAAAAATGGTAACACGGTTGCTGGTAAGTAAGTTGCGGTATAATTCACGAATTTAAATAATACACAATGATAATATACTAAGATAATAGTGCGCGGCCCTTACAGCTGTACAGATAGAATAATAATAATGTATCTATAATGAAAATAATAATATAGATTAAACAGGACAGCAACTACACAGTACAAGTATAATGGTTAATGCTCGGCCCTTATGGCCAAACAGAACAAAATAAATAATATTATTAAATGGCCCTTCTGGCCCAACCGAAACTATATAATAAAATAATATAGAAAAGCTATTTGAGCCACTGCCACGTATAAATAATGTGATCCTTCTGGTCTAACAATATATACAAAGCTGGGCTTTTACGAGTTAAAAAGTTAAAGTTAATTTAAAAAGTTAATTTAATTTAAATTTTTTAACTTAACTAGTTACTTTTGGCTTTTCAATAACTTAGCTGTTAACTTAGTCAATTCCTTTTTTAATTAACGAGAAATTAACGAATTAGTTTTTCATTTTAAGAAGTAACTTAAGTTAATTTATTTTGTTCTCAATTTTATTATATTTCACTATTTCAGTCTATTTCGTTTTCATGTAAAAAAGTATGTTCACACATAGAGTCACGGCGAAGATAACGCACACCACTGCCCTCCCGTCCACCTCACGCTTATCATACTTTATTTTTATATTTGACTGTAATTAAAATGAACATTATTATTAGTACCAGTCTTTTACCTGATCTGTAGCAAGACCCACCCGGGCAGACTTGCGCATTTCAGATAGAAACCTCAACACCTGAATCTATCGGACGGTATTTATATCGGTCAATAGTGCAATAGTCAGAGTATTCCGGCATTGCACTGATCATATATCTGCCGCAGTTCATGGGGCAATAGTCGGAGTATTCTGGCATTGCACCGACTGTCATACCGTTCGGTAGATTCCAAATCCCCCGTCATGCGCGCTTTTACCTCGTACCCCGATCGTCAGTAAAAACCAGTGTCTTTTTATTTTTGTTAATAAAGTATAAAATTCGTCAGTATGACATACAAATCTCGTAGTGTTCTTTCGTTCTATAACTAATTGCTACAAATCTTTCCAAATCTCTACATATTTACTGGTCCTTCGAGCCGGATGAGAAAAGACAAACCGTGACCTTGTCATATTGTCCATCATCATCCACAACAGAAAAGTCACTCAAGTCACTATCATATCATCAGCGGTTCTTGACTACTGGTGTCATTTTAACTATTGAAGTTAAACGCTACACAAACCATGACGCTTCCCGCCTCCGCTGCATACACTGAATCAAAGGCCCGTGTAAGCCGAGCTATAGACAGAATCACTGCAATGGTTACCGCGGCCGGTGAGTTTAAGGCTAATTCAAAAAATATTGCAAAACGGGCAAAAATTGAGCAGATGCTTCGAGAACTCAACAATATCCGTTGGAAGGTTGAAGAGGACATCCAGTACATGGAAAACGCGGTCAGTCTAGGGAAAGCTCCAACTGATGTCGTAGATACGTCCAGTAGCCGTCAACTCTCTGCCACTTTCAAAAATCTGTACTACACACTTGCTGCCTTTGCAGATGAGCAGAAAATCTCACTGACCTGTCCTGGATCAATCTCTCTCAGCAACCTTAATCCAAACCATCAATAATGTATCAACTAACGCATCCCATTACCAACTGCCAAAACGAACGTTTCCGATCTTCTCTGGCATCATTACTGAGTGGCAAGGATTCGACGACCTGTTAAACTCCATTATGTCACATGCCCCGGACCTTCCAGACGTAGAAAGATTTGAGTTTCTAAAAACGTCTCTTGAAGGTGAAGCGAAGACAGTCATAATCATAAACCATCTCCCGTTAACGTCCGCAAATTACCACAGTGCGTGGGAAATATTGCGAGCTCGATACGGGAACAAGAGGGACTTGGCAAGAATCCACATTCAAGCTCTTCTCGCCCCACACAAAGTTCTATCTACTGATGCCTGCTCAATCAAATCACTGATCAATGCGATACTTGAACACACCGCAGCATTGGACAATCTGAGCCTCACGACTCGTCAGTGGAACCCATTGTTAGTTCACATATTTGAGCAATATCTTGACTATGAACTTAGGGCTCGTTGAGAGCTGATCCTTGGTGACAGGCACCAACCGCAGTTGACTGAGTTCGTCGAATTTCTACGTTGTCACGTGCGGGCAGCCGAAACACGAGCAGGACACTACGCTACGGTCAGTCCAGGTATAGCTGAATCATCAAGAGTCAAATCTAAACCATCGCCGTCGAGAGGAGCTCGTCCAACAGAGTCATCTAAAGTTCTCGTGGCAGCCACCAAATCCACGTCGAGCCCAACCACTTGCAGCCCACTATGTAAGGAAGCCCATTCAGTTCGAAAGTGCGCAGTCTTCGAGAGCCAAAACCCAAGTGAACGATTCCAAACGGCAAAGAAGCTTCAATTATGCATCAATTGTTTGGGATCTGGACATACATCGTCGGCATGTCCATCAAAGTATACATGCCAAGCATGTAAGAAACAGCATCATACACTTCTGCACTTCCCGGATGATGTAACCACGGGTGACCATGTTCCTTCAGCAGCTACGATGTTCACTGCCACTCAAAGAACTCAGCCAATCCTACTGTCAACATTACTCATCAGTGTCGCATCTTTCGACCACCAGAAACATACTCTACGAGCACTATTGGATACGGGATCTCAGGTCAGTTTTATCACGAAGCAGTGTGCAGATCGCCTATCATTGACCCGCCGACGTTGTACCACAAAAATCAGCGTGTTCTCAGTCACACTGGTTAACGTGGTGTCCGGCATGACCACAATCACAATGTCACTAGTAAACCAATCTGAACCATCCATTCCTGTTGATGTTCTTATTGTACCGAAGATCACAGATGTCACACCTCAAGAAACTATTCAAGCAACATCGTGGCTTCACATAAATCAACTGGATCTGGCAGATCCAACCTTCCACACTCCAGGGCAAGTTGATATCCTACTCGGCGCAGACGTCGGACCAGCTATATTCACCGGTGACCGCATTGCTGGTCATCGACATAATCCAACGGTCTTTGGCACAGTATTTGGATGGGTTTTGATGGGACCAGCTGCTGCAATGACACCCAAGTCAGTCACGTCAATGTTAGTCACCTCTGAGTCGACACTTGAACAGTCCCTGTCAAAATTCTGGGAGTTGGAGGAGCCACCCCATATACACCATTTGAGCCCAGATGAAATCCACGCAGAAAGAATATTCAAATGCTCGGTGAAACGTCTGGCCTCTGGTCGATTTAGCATTGCGCTACCATTGAAACATCCTCGCCCAATCCTCGGAGATTCTCGCAGCATGGCTCAAACGCGATTTCGGTACTTGGAACGCCGATTGTCGCAAAATGAAGAGCTTTCCCTACAATATAAGGAGTTCATGAGAGATTACCTTGTGAGTCAACATATGCAGGTAGTCCCGACGAATCTAAGAATGACTCCATATTGCTACTACATCCCACACCACTGCATCATGCGTACTGAGAGTTAGACAACTAAACTCCGAGTCGTCTTTGATGCATCTGCTGTGACCACCACGGGACAATCACTCAATACCAACTTATACACAGGTCGCAAGCTTCAACAGGACTTACCACGTATTCTGATCCGTGCCCGAGTACACAAGGTTCTGTTTACAGCTGACATCGAGCAAATGTAAAGACAAATTGAAATTCATTCTGAAGACCGTGATTATTTACGGATTCTTTGGCGATTTGAACCTGATGAACCAATAACAGAATACCGTCTCTGTACAGTAACATATGGTACCTCTTCTGCTCCGCATCAAGCTTTGCAAACCTTACAACACCTAGCGAAGATCGAGGCGACAACATTCCCCATCGCTTTTCAGATCCTCATGCAAGACACGTTTGTGGATGATATACTCACGGGGGCCGATTCTCCAGAAGCAGCTTTAAGGCAACAATCACAACTATTTGCTTTATGCAAACAAGGCCAATTTCAACTTTAGAAATGGGCCAGCAACTCTCCCGTGATCCTTCAGGCTGTATCAGACAATGAGCGCTCCATGTCAACTGATGTACTATTCGACGATGAGCTGGAGGCTGGGCTGAAAATCCTCGAGATGCAATGGAATCTAAAACAAGATAATTTCTCTTACAGCTTTCAGTGTCCAAATGCAAGTACTACAAAACGCTCGATCCTGTCGAATCTTGCACGCATTTTTGATCCTCTCGGCTTCCTCTCACCTGTGACCTTTTTGGCCAAACACATGATGCAGTTACTATGGACATCAGGAATCGGATGGGACGATCCCATTCCCCAGCAAGTGCAAACACTGTAGCAGCGGTACCAAAGTGAAATTCAATGCAAACAACATCTGAAGATTCCCCGTCGACTTACCACGGAAGGAGAAACTCAGTATGAACTCCACGTCTTCTCAGACAGTTCCGAAAAGGGTTATGCGGCCGCAGTGTATCTACGTTGCGATTCCGGAAACCGCGTAAATTGCAACCTCGTCACAGCAAAATCCAAGGTGTCACTTCTGAAACGAGTGACTATCCCACGGTTAGAATTATGCGGTGTAGTGTTGGCAGCTCAACTGTGCACTATGTGTACGAACTTCTCAAACAAGTACTATCCATCAACCCCATGCACGCCGAACTGATTCAACGACCACTCTCGCCTGGATTCAATCATCTCCACATCGATGGGCAACGTTCATTGCAAACAGAACCAGCCAGATCCAGAGCCTTACACCACCATCACTTTGGCGATATGTTCCAACCAGCAAAAATCCAGTAGACTTCGCATCTCGTGGACTCTACCCTATTGAACTTCTGAAACATCCAATGTGGTGGAATGGACCTGCGTTCCTGGTCCAAGATCACAGTACATGGCCCTTATGTCCTGCTACAGCCGTTACAGATCTCGAAGCACGACCCACAGTCCTCGTGATAACCTCGACTACTACCATTTTTGACCGCCTCTTCCATCGATTTTCGTCATTACAAAAGATTATTCGCATCATCTCATATTGTAAAGGAGTTTTTGTGAACATCAAACCCAACAGAATAGAACCATCAACCACTGAACTATGTCTTGCACTGGAAGTCATTATACTCGCCGTACAAAGTCAAGCATTCGGTGACGAACTTACGCAGCTCCACGATCCTACTCACAATGGCGCCAGCAAGTTACGTGGCTTGAATCCCTTTATTGACAACCATGGACTCCTTCGAGTAGGAGGTCGTCTGGTTCACGCTGATCTTCCGTATGAGCAGAAGCACCTGAGTCTTCTGCCGAGGACACATCGATTTACTCACTTGCTAATTGACGACACCAACCGTCAACACAAGCACCCAGGAGCTACGACACTGCAATCCATCATCCAGCAACATTATTGGATTGTAGCTAGTCGCCAAGTTATTAAATCTCGTTTACGTCACTGTATTGCCTGTTATCGAATTCGTCCTTGAGGAATCCGGCCTGTAATGGGAAATTTTCCAAAATACCGTTTACAGCAAGTAAAGCCATTCACCGCAGTCGGGGTCGACTACGCTGGTCCAAGCCTGTTAAAACCATCAACAACACACAGACCTGTACCATGCCAGGCATACATATGCCTCTTCGTCTGCATAGCAACAAAGGCGCTACATCTTGAACTCGCCTCAGACTTATCCACTAAGACTTTTCTGATGGCCATTAGTCGTTTTATTTCACGCCGAGGCCCAATCCAACAGATGCACAGTGACTGTGGAACCAACTTTGTAGGTGCCTCCAAGTTGTTTGAAACAGTTGATAAATTCACGCAATCCCCTGAACACCAGGAAAAGTGTAGGAGTTTTCTGACAGCGTGGAACATCAGCTGGCACTTCAATCCACCATCCGCACCTCACTTTGGGGGTCTTTGGGAGGCTGGACTGAAGTCAACAAAAACATTGATTCACAGAACTATCGGTCTCCATCGACTCAAGAACGAGGAACTCAGTACCCTTTTAACTCGGATCGAAGCCAGCACGACCAACGCCAATGCACCAGTCTTTTACCTGATCTCTAGCAAGACCCACCCAGGCAGACTTGCGCATTTCAGATAGAAACCTCAACACCCGAATCTATCGGACGGTATTTATATCGGTCAATAGTGCAATAGTCAGAGTATTCCGGCATTGCACTGATCATATATCTGCCGCAGTTCATGGGGCAATAGTCGGAGTATTCTGGCATTGCACCGACTGTCATACCGTTCGGTAGATTCCAAATCCCCCGTCGTGCGCGCTTTTACCTCGTACCCCGATCGTCAGTAAAAACCAGGGTCTTTTTATTTTTGTTAATAAAGTATAAAATTCGTCAGTATGACATACAAATCTCGTAGTGTTCTTTCGTTCTATAACTAATTGCTACAAATCTTTCCAAAACTCTACAAAGTATTTACCGTGAATTGTTAATAAAAATGAAAACAGACCTCCCCAGACCAATAAACCATATTGAAATATTGATTGGAATAAATATAGATAAATTATACGCATAGTTTGCACAGGTAATTACTTCCGTAGTTTGTAAAAAGTAAAAGTTAATGTACGCATACGCATTACAATATTATTGGAAATAAAAATAAAATAAATCATTAACTTTCCCAGCCAATTGGGTTTCTATCATTTAAACAATATCTTGTCGAAAGAATTCCGCACTCAAGGTATACAGTTGTCGAAAGATTTTTTACAGTTACAATTTCTTATATAAAACTTATACATTTTGATTGTTATTGTTTGTTGAATTGAAAACTTCTTGTTTTTGAACATCTACATCCGCATTTATAAACATATTAACTAAATTATAACATGTAATTATTTTTAATACTATAGTTAAAATATATAATTAAAACTGAAAATTATCAAATATATTTAACCCAACATAAACAAATGTATTAATTATTTTCAAAAAAAATATAGTTAGTATCATAAACTTGGTATTGGCAATATCTAGTAAATTACTTACCTCCGAATTTATTGAATATAGATTTGTCTTTTGTATTTGTTTCATTTTCATCTTCATAGTTTTTAGTCATCTTTTTTCATAGTCAACTCATTTGAATTCTGATCAGAGTGACTAAATTATTTCAAATCTTAAGAACAACCTATAATAATGTGTAAGTGATTAAAAAATTATTAATTAATAAATTTCCTTTTTTTTTTGCATATTTTGTTGTTTTTATTGCATATTTTTAGCGCATATTTAGCGATATTCAAGGTAATATTATAGCGCATATTTATGCAATTTTAAGTGCTATAAAATCCCAACCCTGGTAATAAGTATACGCAACGTCTTGTCGTATCAAAACCGTAACCATTAGGGTGTATAGCTAACCATCGTGTAAGTTACTTAAGACATCGCGTTAGACTTGCAGCTATTAACTATAATATTATATCTTATAATAATATCAGTACTACGTGTCTGCATAAAGATAACCGGTTACCTGGTGTGGTGGTATATTGTCGCAAGCTCGAGAGCAATTCAACGACCTGTGGCTGTAGTGCACCGTTGCCGTATATAAACGGTTTGATTAATATACAATCTTTGAACAG
Organism: Metopolophium dirhodum; assembly: GCF_019925205.1. Lineage (NCBI taxonomy): Eukaryota > Metazoa > Arthropoda > Insecta > Hemiptera > Aphididae > Metopolophium > Metopolophium dirhodum. Next base: position 34,286,236 of record NC_083565.1, on the reverse strand, counting down.
TGTGTCTGTGTAGGTACATTCAGTGTAGGTGTAGTAATAATATAACATAATACGCCTTCCTTAAGTCGTTATGATATAACTAAATAGGGTATAGACAGAGGGTGGCTAATACGTGTGTGCGGGGTAATAATACTCCCAAGACCCACAAACATTAATTTACGTTTTTTTTTTTAAAATAAATATCGTTTGCGTTTGACGAATATTATATTTTTATTTTATATTACGTAAGTATAATATAATATTGGAACGAATATCGTTATTTTGAAATTATTTACGAATTGGATTACAATTTAGGTATATATAATTAAGTATATATTTTCATCCCGGAAATAAAACCGTTTTATTAATGCGACGGGTATTATACGATATAATTGAAAAAAAAGTAGTTGCGTCACAGCAAATAATACATGTAATGATTGAAATATTATGTTTGATTATTATATATTTTATACAACCGTAACTCATAATATTATGTCTTATGACGTATTGTAGTTAATTTAAAAAAAAAATTAAGCCATATTAAAACTAAGTAGATACCTACCTACATTTTTACTGAATCCAACCAGCAATCATTGTGAAAATATCCTCAGCTGTATAGCGCACAAATTCCCACCACCGTTCACAATAATAATACCTCTTTTTCTGCGGATAAACCGCCATAATTTCGTAAACGCAGTTCTCCGACCCCTAAACCTGGACCCCTGTAGAAATTAGTTGGTGACCCCTGACATATAGGATGTAATAATTTCCTTCGAGAAACACGCAGGTCGCATAGGCGGAAATCCATTATCAACAAATTCCAATCCAACTCATCCACCACCCCCACCCCCTCAATAATAAAATAACTTTTAGGTTTATACTTGAGCGGTATAACTAAAAAATAAGAATTTAATAAATAATTATTGTACCGTATAATATATATTAAGCAATTTAGATATATTCAGATTTACAAAAATAACAAACATCTTGTTGCCAAGTGCATATTAAGTGTTTGGAAAGTCTATAGTTCGTGTCTCTGTCACAGTAATCACATTATCAGTATATTCATTTGTTACGAACATCACGAATAATTGCTAATACCTATACAGTATAAAAGTTAAAATCGAATTTTCATATAATATATTTATTCCACGTACCTACATCATCCAATATATGAGTATGTCAAATATTGCCGCTCAAGACATCAATAAGTCGTCAGAATATATCAAGTTGCTATCAAAGACTGAAGCGATGCAAATGGTATTTGACGAGCTTCGGTCGAATCGACCAAAACCAATAGAGAGTTGTGTTTTCCGTATATTGCCGATGAACAAGAGATCCGTGTCTTTACCTAATGTGGCCGCGCGTGAAAATTCCGCAGCAGAAGCACCTACAGAGGTCCGCGGTTGGAGATCTATGCCCGACTTGACGGTACCGGCTGTCGACGATCGCCGGTCGATTATGCCGAAACCGTCGGTTAGCAGCGATGTCCTGCTTAGTTTCCTGGCCGTGTGTGGTGAAAATTCCTCGGGCGATGCTCCAGCAATTGAATTGTTGTTCGGTACGTCCGCGGAGTTGCCCGTTTCGACGGATTCGCCATCACATGCCGACGATGAATCGTCTGTTTTGGCATTGATGCCACCTGCCATCGCAGCAGAAGATGACTGCTGCATCAAAACGCCGTTATCAGTCTCGTCGCTGTTGCCACCTGTAGAAGCCGGAGTAACGGATACGGTAACCAGCAGTGACGCGGGGACAGACCTGGCGGTAACAATAACGGTCACGCCTAGACGTCCGCGCCGTTCACTTTGGAATCGAACGAAGCGGTTCGTCAGGTGTATGTTTTGTTGTGGGGCTATCGACAGCGCAGACGAATAGGGCTTATAATATGGTTTTATTACGATAGCATTTGGGTACCAATTTTTTTGTGATACTTTTGTTACTTTTAAAATGTATATTATGTAAAATGTAAAATGTATATTATGTAAAATTTAAATTGAATATTATGTAAAATGTAAAATGTTAAATGTATATTATGTAAAATTTAAATTGTTTATTGTGTAAAATGTATATTGTATCTGTAAATTTACTTAAATAAAATTATGTATTATGTTATATAATATTTGGTTTTTATTTGATAATATTATTAATAAATATGTCAACACGCTTTTGTAAAATTAATTAATACAGCTTGTGAAAATTTTAGGTATTTTGTTCTGGTATACTTACGGTTTTTTTTAACCAGTGTAAAATCTCACGAGTGCAAACACTTAAGTGACCGATACGTATGTCTATGTCTGTGAAACAGACCGAGACCACAATACACTACATTAATCCAATATAGATACTGTTTGGGAAAATATTTACACGGATATAAAAATATTTCAATCTAGAAACTAATCACTAAACAGTTGTAACAACCATAGGTACATAAAAGAGCGTTTCTATACATGCATTTTTTTTTAAAAAAATTAGGAAAGTCTAAAAGGACAAAGCCCTCTAAGAGACGGCATGAAATTCGGACAGACCCCTCCAAGATACGGCATGCAATTCGGATGCAGCCAGGTATATATACTATATAGGTACCATTGTATAAAAACAAAATATGTATTTGTGTATCAATATAATATTATTATATATTATTGTGCAAATGTGCTGTATACCGACACGGCTATGAATACGATTTCGTTTTATGTCCAAGCGTTCAGCAATAATATTACTAAATTTCTCGTCAGCGAGTTAACGTGTGCCGTTGATATTACAATTATTCCCGTCGTTCGATTGGGATTATGGTCACTTTGTAATTTATATGCAACAACGAATAAACAAATAAGTAAAAATTTCAATAAAGAGAGTACCTATTAGTGTAATGTATGAACAAATATTTAATTTGTTTGAATGAAAAAAAAATCTACAATATCCAACTAAAATTTAATTAATTAACATTATGACGAAGCTAATTTATATTAAACTTATTTTTTAAATAATCGTTAGACATTTATATCGATCAATTCACTACTAGGTACGTATAATCACTAAAAGCTAAAATACAGAACATATTATTACATATTTTTTTTACACCAGCTAATAAATAACTAGACAAATCATTTTGAAAAAAGTTTTTTTTTAAAATTATTTAATAATGTATTATTTATATTTAAAACGATTCAAATGTGTTAAATATTTTAGAGTTATATTTTTAATTTAATTTAAAACTTAATTAAAATGTTTAAAATTAAATTTTAGTACGTTTTGGAATAACATTTTTACTTCCCTATATATAGGTATACGCACAACACGGGTAAAGATATACGTTTTGGCATAACATAAAAAAAGTACGTTTCGATATAGTCAATGATTTGTTCCTATTCTTTTAACATGGGCAATAGTACGTTTTGGCGTAAAATCGGAAAAAGTAGGTACGTTTTGATTTTCTAAATATCATTTTTATATATGGAAAAGGTTAGTTTTGGATTAACCAGTAATTTTGAATCAGAAATTTGACCAGGAAATAGTACGTTTTCATCTATTCTGGCGACGCCAATCGATGTATCGATATTTTTTCCATAATTACCTAACTCGATTTTGTCGATTTTGGCAATAGTACGTTTTGGATTTGCACTCCTGTATTATTATAGCTATAGTGCACTAGGAGACTAAAATCCGTTGAAGTTATATTTCTGAACCACAGTAGGTAGGTAATATCTACAATATTGTAAAATCGCTTATTAATTGTACACAAATCACTGTAGGTCGTAACTCATAGGTGCACATTGCGGAAAGTACAATTCTGAACTTTATAATGGACATTGAATTTGAATATAATATGAAAAAAATAATTCAACCTAACTACTCTATTAATATTTTTTTATTAAATTCCTTTAATCACAAAAATATAAAATATACTTATGCCCGGTTGCACAAAAGATCAATAAAAACAGTTCAATAAGCTGTGATAACGGTCCAATAAACAGTCGGATAAATAACTTTATTGGTTCCTTAAAGTGTTGTTCGGTTGCACAGACATTTTTTTAACATTTTAATGGTTAGTGCTCTAACCATAGTTTAGATACCATGGTTACAAGAAATTATCATTCTATCATATATTTTTAATGTTATCAGTGTTAATTGTTATCGTTTTTATACTTTATTCAATAAACTCGTGGTCGAGGAAGGTTTATCAAAACTTCAAACACTTCATGTTCTTCATCGGAATTCGATGATGATGATGATGATGATGATAAATACATTACTACTTTGACAAAGTAGAGAAGTTACCCGCTGGTATTCGTATTGACTTCGATATTAGTAAACTATAAACTGACAAACTGTAACTTACCTAACACTGATGAAGCAGAAAATAAGATTGAACTCGTTTCAAAAATATTTAATTAAAATATGACAAATAATAATATTACCTTATCAGTTATCACAAAATAATTCGATATTATCAGATCAATAAAGTTATAGAACTCTTTTGAATATTTATCGAACCGAAATCAGGTCTACAACTTATCGAACCGATAACACAATATTTATTGGATTGATAAAACTTATTGATCCTTTGTGCAACCTGTCAAATTGTTATCGATTCGATAACCTGGTTATTGGACCGATAACTAGTTATTGGTCGTATGTGCAACCGGGCATTAGTGTCTTAGTAGTTAGTTGTTAGTGATATACTGATATAGGCTTGACAGACAGCCTTCGTTAAGAATCGTTTTTCGTATTTAAAATTATTTTTTTATCATTGATAAAATAAAAATTTAACACAATAACCATAACAAAGATATACTTGAGATAACTTGAGTATATTGATAATGTTCAGCAAGTTATTGGCGGAAAAAAAAAGGAACATTATTAATAAAAAAAAGTTAAGACAGTTACAGAAAAATAAAATTTCTGCAGAATGGACTTTTAATGATTGTGGGCATACCGGAGAAAGTAAAAAGTGTGTTTGTAAAGTGTATAATCTATCATTTGAGGACATGAACACATTTAGAAAAAACATAACCATTAAAAGTAAAATTGACGTAAAATATGTGCTGACAATGGTGGCTGTGAACCGTGCAAAAGATACTCGAAGGCATAGCACACCAATAGCAGAACGAACTGTTGTGGAATATTATTTACCAAGTATTATCGGTGAAAGCATTCCAGTTTGTGCTACTGTGTTCAGTAATGTTACATCATTCACTCGAAGGTGTTTAAATCTACTTACTTCTACATTCAAAAAAGAGCAAAAAAGTCCTACTGAAAGAAGAGGTGGATCAAGACTTAGTGAAAAATCAGAGGAAGTAACTGACAGTATTAAAGCATTTATCATGAAAATGAAGTGTCGAAAAAGTCACTACGCTAGAAATGATACTGGAAGGAGTTATTTACCGCTTGAAATGTCCATAAAAAGTTTGTGGGAACATTGGAAAGAAAAAAGAATTAAAAATGAAAAACCTGTGGCATCAATTTCTAAGTTTCATTATGTATTTACAAACAATTTTAATTTGAGTTTTGGCCATCCTAGATAGGATGTTTGTAGCAATTGTACAGGTTAAAATATAATTCAATCTAACTACTCTATTAATAATTTTTTATTAAATTCTTTTAATCACAAAAATATAAAATATACTTATTGTCTTAGTTGTTAGTTGTTAGTGATATAGGCTTGACAGACAGCCTTCGTTAAGAATCGTTTTTCGTATTTAAAATTATTTTTTTATCATTGATAAAATAAAAATTTAACACAATAACCATAACAAAGATCACGTTAGGAACCTACCAACTGTATAGCAATAGCAGGGTGCCAAAGTGGTATTCATTTGCCCACCATTTTAAATAAAAAATATTAGGTATATTATATCTGTTAATGTAACTGTCAATCGTTCTTCAACGCCAATAGTCTCTCTGAAGGTGGAGTTAATTTCAGATATTCATGGTCTCAATAATATAATAATTAAGTATTATTAAAATCTAGTAACGAATATCGTAATTCGTGGCTATATTTACCAGTTTTTCGGAAATACCGTTTCAGTCATATATTTTAGTTAACTTATATCCGTCGACTTGGCAATTTGTGGTAAATAAATAGGTACCTACCTAATTAATTTCCCATTGTCTGAGTTCTTGTAGTTTCTTAGAAAAATGTACCTACTGTACATAAATAAACCAGGTTTGGCCTATAACAATATACCTAGCGCATTCATGTTAGGAATTTATAATTTTTTTTTTTTCGGTTCAGACTTCAAAAGTTGTGTTTTTCTAGACTACTGAACACCTATATTAACCAATATCAACTCGAATAATAACGGTTATTAAAACCCGAACGTTTGTTAAAATTTTTTTATTACGAATAAATTGAATTGACATTTATCGAACAAAAAAACTAAAAAAATTGGAAACTGAAAATGTCCTTAATCCACTCAAAACATGTCAATATAATTTGAAATTTGACTGTGTACAGAAAATGCTAATATAAACATTCATTCAAAATTCAATATTGCATGACGTATCTACGGTTCTTTGTTTTGGAGTTACATCAGAAACCAAAACCTAATTTGTCAAAAACCGATTTTGCGTAAAAATTACAGTTTTTCCTTAATTTTTGTTTTGTTTTTCTCTACGCTTTTGAAAACTATTGAGAATTTCAAATCCTTTAAAATTTTAAAATATATATTATAATTTATACACAATTTGTATTAGACTTTATACTGATATTATTAAAAATAAAAATTAATGAAGTGAACTTAGAAGGGTATTTAGAATTTTACGGGATTTTTAAGTTTTTTTAGGACATTAAAATCATCAATCATAATAATGATAATTTACCCAGAAAAGGCCAAGGTTTTTCATTGTGCACTGGTGATTATATTGTATCTAAGCATTTATTTATTGAAGTCTTATTATTATACACAATCTCTAATTAAGTAAAAACTATACCTTATTGTATTATGTTGTTATTTTTCACACACAATGTTAGTAATATTTTGTTTTAGGACTTGTGTCTGTTTATATTAAATAAATAAATAAATAAATAAATAAATAAGATAAAATAGTAATAATACATAAGTTTATCATTTTAATTTTAATGGCCTTATATGTACTGTGGTATCATTCGTATTAGACAATACGCGGTAAACCAACTATACGCCTTACCCTCGTATTCTCTAGTTAATGACACTCTCTAAAGTTAATTAGAATGGCAATGTTAACTCGTTGAGGTACGAATGTACGATGGTATGCGCTTGTCAATTCTCAGTTCGTTCCTATCTAGTTTAAATGACTCAAAGATTACATAATATACCTTGTCACTATTCAGTTTAATAAAACTTCATTAACACATAGTACGTATATCCCGGCGCTGTTCCTATAAAAGGTAAGAACGTAAGCATGACTAAAATAATGTTTAACTAGGGTTTTCAGGTCAGAAACACTTTTATTGTATTGAAACAAACATAAATAAAACACTTAGCAAATTCAGATCACCTAGCCCGTAAGACGATCGGCGTTTCACACGCACGCCGTACCTACGTCCTCGCCGAATCACTCAGCGACAACGGGGCCCCTGTGCCTGCGCGCACGGCGGTGTTATATAGAAAATATTATTGTTGCCTCAGCACATATTGCTTCGGTGGCCTGACCTATGTCAATAATTTACAATTTAAAATATTCCCACCTATATTATATAAGCACCTGAGCGAGTCAGCGAGGAATGAAAACTGTTTGAACTAATAATGTATAAATGTATAATACACCAGTATCGGTATTTTTGTAATAAAATTATTATAAAATAAATTAATAAATAATAAGTAATAACTAATGAGTACCTAATAAATGGGCATTGTAAATTATAGCTTCGTGAGCTTGTATCTATTGAAGTCTTTATATACGGACAATTAGTGTTAGGTACATAATTACCACTATATCGTTATTAATTACTTCCTAATTAATACGACATAGTACTGATATTAGTTTTTATTTATAAAATTATATACAAAATTCTTCGTAAATATACCTTTTTTTCTGATAATATTTTTTGTAATATTCTACAAACATATAATATATATGATATAAATAATATTTTTCTGAAAAATTTCTGAAAATTTAAAATTAACTAAATTAGGAACGTTACAAATAATATAAGATGATTTTAAGTTATCATAGATACAAATTAATTAAGCTGAAGTTAAGTTAATTAAAACATCAAACTAATAAATTAAGTTAAGTTAATAAATTAAAATTAACTTAACTTTTAACTTATTAACTTGTTAATGTACATCATAGTTACATTTGTATTGAAAAATTAAATTAAAAAATAATTATTTGTATAATTAATCACGTCAAGTATACAAATATTGCAAACATTACAAAATCGTTAGCTAAAACAAGTCTTATTTCCAGATTTTCAGGGAGATGGGTATATTAAAACCAAAGTGACCAAAATATGTCCAAGTCAATTTATGAATGCCTGGGACAATACTTAAAATATTGTTACCACCATAATATGTCTTAACTATATATTTACTCAGGACAAAAATGTCTATAAAATAAATTTTTGACTGTTCACCTGATAATATACTAAGCTTAAAATACCAGGAAAAATGCATTACCTCATATTTGGTTATTTGATGAGTAGTTTCGTTAAGCAATAACTTTAAAAACAAATTCAGATTTCTTAAAGCAGTAACTATTGTTTTTATTTATCGATAATCTTTCAATAGTTCTAATAAAACTATTCATTCATGCATAGCTTCCAAATTTTTTTCAGCTATGAAACCAGTTATGAAAAATACAAACATAAAAAGATAGAATTTATTTGATTCCATTGAATGTTTGTAAATATTTACCTACCTTCAGAAGTTTTATATTCATAAAAGAATATCAAGTTCAACAATGAATACATTTTAGCACCAGAAGCATCATTAACTCTTTCTACAGTATTGTCAAACATCTGTTCGAGTTTTGAAGTTTCTCCATACATCCAACAGCTACAAAACAAAATATGAGAATATTTTAAACACAAATATGAGCAACGCAACAGTCGTCAGCCAAACACTCACGGCATATCCTGAGGTGTCCTGCAAGCACGCAATACATTTTCCTTGCCAGCACTTGATGGCTGCTTACTTGCATGTAGTGTAAAAACGTACTATTGCCTTTTATTGACACCTAATATATAAAAAAACACCAAAAGATTATTGAAATTTAACTTTGGTACGACGAGCATCTATTTCAACGCTCGCCAAAGCTCACTTTATTTTATCGGTTTCCTCATTCGAAACAATTGTTTTTAATATTAGAGACTTTGGATAAGTGAACGGGTGTACAATTCGTCTTGACTAACAGACAAGCGAGGCTAAAAATTAAAAAAGGTTAGATTAGTTTTATTATCGTAATAACCACGACTTAAGATTATAGATAATAGTTAATTAAGAATGGATACGACATACTTGAAGACGGTCCTGAATCAGACAGTATTTAATCTTTAGTGAGGAGATTTGTTTAGATTTCAATTATGTGATAACTGAATATTTATTATTTCAAATACTAATGAATTGCGGTGCAGTTACATATTATAATACATTTGAAGACAACTGTAGTCCATAAAATTCATCAATTGGTAGGTAAAATACAAGACGTATTGACCCAATCGTCGTTATAATCAGGGCTTGAAACCGAAATGATTTATTTTGGTTTGGGTTTTGATTTTGGTTACCGGTTTTTGATTTTATCGGTTTCCATTTCGTCTTTAAATACCGGTTTTCAGATTTTCCAGTTTCAATTTCGGTTGCATAAAACGGTTTACATTTTTTCCAGTTTCTATTTGGGTTATAAATATTGATTTTTATTTTAACTTTTTTCGGTTTTTGTCGTTTCCAGTTTAAAAACCGATATTTACTTTTACATACCATAACCGTTGTACCAACTACCAAGTATATTCTTGTTTTATTATTTATATAAGTGATAGTTATTACTTAGCATGGCATATAACAATATTTTAGATACCAAAATAGTTTTCAATACTTAGGTACCATTTCATTAGTCATTACTGTTGTATGTAAAATATTTAAATATATATATTTTGTATGGACAACCTTTTATTAAAGTCGAACCGAACACTTTGGTAGAGGGTAAATAACACAATACACATACATATTTTGAACAAATTAAAATTAAAACTAAAAACTTTTTTTCCTAAAATATTTTATTGAAAAATATTCCATAAAATATGTTGTCTGGATACTGATTTTGTTAAATTATTTCTTATATACAGATATCATATACGAATGAACGAATGCTCAATGCATACAATATATTACATACTACACAGTATTGACTATTGAGTAGTGAGTACACAGTTCGCTCAACATACGGCAATGTGCGACGGCTGGACATTTTATTTTTATACAGAGATTACAGCACTATTGTTATTTGATTGTTATAATATAATCTAATCTACAGTACGTTGCCGTCAATCGCCCAAAATATATGTATGACTTTTATCTTTATATTATTTGGTGATTTCACTACAACAGAGAGTATAGGACCTTAATCAGATGGTATACGGAGTTAATTAGAGATAAACTGAAGAGTGAAGGTATACTGCTGCTAGGTGTCAATCCTAATAAGTTATAACCTATTTTATTTCTGACACAAGGTGCCAAGGCTGCTTTCTGAGGGAAACATTTTTTTTTTCACTTGTTTACAAACTTATAAATTATTGTGAGTTGTGACAATTAATTATTAACAATAGTATATGCTAATTTGATTACCATTCCGAGTTGCGACGAATCGAAAGTGAGCATGGATGTGTTCAATATTGTTATCTATGTCGTTTTTTGGGAAAAAATAAATTGTGTTATCCTAATAACAATAATCCGGGACCCCAGAATTAAATGAAGACATTAGGTTTAACTATTGGCTATTTTGTGTTTCTACTGAATAATTAGATGCAGTGGCGGCTCGTGAGGTTCACCTAAGGTGGTGGTGCACAAGAAATGTATAAAATACCTATGTAAGATGCCAAAAATATTAATTTTGTTATAGGTGCATATCAAAATAATGTATTATAATAATTAATAACGCAATCAATGGGTAATGTACAGTAATATCGTTTCGACGAACGACGCGACATCGCGACACGATCAAAATAGGTTCAGTGCACACATTAAAATATGTGGTCCAAACTACCATGTATTACTAACCGACGTGTCGAGGCATGTAGCTAATATTTATTTGGCGGCCGGGAGCACAAATAATTTGTGCTTCCCGAATTATTTAATCGTTCATAGACACACTTCTCAACATGAAAAACTGCAAAAAGTTTTTATTTATTACAGACCTGAGACCATGTCCATAATAATCAATTATATGTTACCATATGAATCTAATTTTTTTTTATAATTTTTTTTATTTTTTTGGGTGGTCCACGTGCTCCTGTGCACCATACCATGAGCCACCACTGATTAGAAGTCTGGATATTTTTATTAGTACAATATTATAAACAGAGAAGTTGCTTAACATTTAAATTACGATAATGGTTTTTCAAGAGGTACTGATTTTCACTTAAGTATTAGTTTTTCGGTATTCTTTTCAGTTTTAAAAATCGGTATTGATTATAGATTTTCAGTTCCGATTTCGGTTTTGAAAACCGTTTTAAAATTATTTTGATTTTCAATTTGGTTTCAAATACTGGTTTTCGTAATTTTCGGTTACGGTTTTGATTAAGAAAATCGGTTATTAATTTTTTTGATTTCTATTAGGGTTTTGAATACCGGTTTTCATCTTTTTCGGTTTCGATATTGATTTAGTTTTTGATATCGATTTTTATCGGTATTTACCGGTATTTAATACCGGTTTTGAAACCGGTTTCAAGCCCTGGTTATAATTATAAAGTATAAACACAGATCATATACAATGTTCACATTATAACTATTAATCTGTAGTGTAAACTATAAATTAGACATCGCTTTTAGTTTTTTACCATAAGTATCTGACTTGTTGTAGTTTTGAATTTTAAATTATATACATTTTAGACCTGAATATCAACATATCTCATAATGTCTTATCATATTATCACATGATAATATGATGTAAGCAAATTGTCGCGAGACGTCGTATTACCATGTCCGGTATAATAATATACAACGTCTTAGTTCGTGGGCCGTGGGTGGGTGTAACCACTACCGTGACCATGTAACCACTGTGGTCGATTTATTCTCTTCCATTCGGGCGTCGTTGTCCTTTTGTTTAGTCTGTAGTCTCACTTGTTGCTCCTCGATCGTCGTCGGACGTCTGTCCACTCCTCACCAATCCTCACCGGTCCTAAACAGCTAACCGCATTACATCGCAGCTGAAGAAGTCGCCGTCGTTCCAGTGGCCACGCACCTCCGTACTCACGGATCCCGTCGATTGGTTGAGTGGTATTTCCTGACGCTGAGCATTTATTTCCGGTCGATTCATTCCTTCGATATGTCTTCAAGGTGAGTGTCAATTAATATTCACACGCGTGTACGGCCGTTCACCTCCCGTTCACTCAGTTTTTACCCACGGGTTTCATCGTTTGCGGTCGTTGTTTCCATATCTTCGAGACAGACCGTGCGAGAACGTGACGGACCATGACCTGTGTACATTTTCGTGAAATCGAACGAAAATATTAAACACGTGACCTATACACCATCGTTAAACATGGCGTCGTCGCTGCCACCCCCCTCCCCTCCACCAAGGAGGCAACCGACGCCGTCACCATCGTCCAAATATTTTTTCTGGTTACGACTTACGGAATAACTACGTTTGATAAATCACGAAAACCATTTGGAATATACGGTGGATAAACGATATCCCGATCGCGAATCTTAACTGTTTATGATCTAATGTTTGTATCTTACACTTGTGTAGTTGTGCTCAGCCAGAAGCACAATATTGAGAATTTGAAAATACGCGTAGATACCAACGTTGCCACCGCCAAACTATTCGCGCGCGTGCGTCCGCGTCCGATAACAAATAAAAATAAATACATTAGGTACCCACCCATATTCCGTGAACCGTCCGCGATCCAAAAAACGATTGTTTTAAATAAAGGTTGCGTACAAAGAAAGATGTACATTTTATATATTGTGTAATATCGGTATATTTCTACTTTAGTGGGACACCTTTTTTAGTTTCAAAGTTAAACTTATGAATGTTACGTCGCAAAACGGGCTGTCGTGGCCCATTGGTAGTATGATGACAATGCTATCGAAAGTGACCAGAGTTCCAACCCGAGACTGGGTAAATAGTTTTTTGCACTATTTACATTGTATCAATGGTACATAATAATTAATAATTGTTATTATTTCATTAATTTGTGGTTGTTAGTGTTGTATGGTTATTATTATGTTTATTATTATTGATACAAAATCAATCATTTAGGTTTTACCACTGTTAATGTATATTTGATTACCTGTTGGACAATTTACTTTATGTTGTATAATTGTGTAATTGTGGTTTTACACAGCAAGTAGGTAGGGGGATATTTTCGATTTTAATGTTCGAGCGAGCGTAGCGAGCAAGTATCCACGCTGGCAATAAACGTACTTTAAAAACAATATTTTTGAAATCCTAAGTTCGCCCGAGGTAGTAAAAAGTATGTGGAACACATATTTTAGAAAAAAAAATGTTTGAAAATTTGCTTGGAACCTACATTACAATTGTTGAAATCTTCGTTTTTCAAAAAAAAGTACAAAAAATTAATGCGTATGGGACGAGTATTGACCGCCGATTGTTGGGATCATAGGGAAGTGATTACCACTGCACAACAGTCTTACATACGATAATCTAAAGCATTATAGGTATTTAAGGGTTATTATATAAAGTTAAAACTTCGGTTAGCTATAACTTCGAAACAAATTTCATGCGCCAAGTTCTGATTTCATCAACATTTTTTCAGCCAAAAAATGACTAAGTCCCTCAAAAAAAAAAATAAAAAAGTAGTGTCCCGTAAAGTAGAATAGTTTCACTTTGGTTTATATTTTTTCGCACGTGGATAATACTCAGGGGTGGATTGGCCCACCGGGAATTCAGGTGTTTTTAATTCTTTTTTTTAAAGTATTTTATCACTTAAATACAACTTTGAAATAGAATGATAAAGAAAATAAAAAAAGACCTATCTTGTGCTCATTTAATCGTTGGATGCAACTTATATGGGTAGGTAGGGCGATACTAATTATATTTTTGGATGAAAGTATATAGTATGCACTGTACTGTGTATACTTTAACCTAAATACCCCAGAATAGATTATAATATATACCTCACAAAATATATTAATCAATTCAAATATTGTTTTTAATAATTTGCAGGGCTTAAAACTGTTTCTAAAATAAGTGGTAGGTAATCGACTCCGGTAGGAGCTGAAATTTTTTTCCTAACCGGTTACCAATTTTCTTGTTCTGAGAAGAAGTGCTGTTAACTAGTTAATTTATATTTAAATAATCACTTAACGATTTTAACCGGTTTAAATACCGTTTTTCACAAAACATTTTTTTTTTTTTTTACAATTATGAACTATTTATAATGAATAGTGTTTACACTACGGACTAAGATAAAATATAAATCTTCATAATATTATCTAATCTCTATTCTGTCTTAACTCTTAGACCGTGATTTACTCTTTACATTAAAGTGTTATACTATCTAATAAGACAATTTATTAATTTGACAGTTGACTTCTGAGTTTTGGTGGTCTCGTCTTCTTGAGTATAAGTTATAAGTACTGTAAACCTAACACTATAATTTAAATCAAGAACTAAAATTGTAAAGAATTATTATAGACTAGTTCCTAACACTACTTACCAGTTACCAGTTAGCTCTTCTACATTTTCAAATAATAATAATTATAAAACTAAAGCTTTAATATTTAATATTTATGCATCGCCATTATAAAAAGTTAAGACCTAATGTAAAACTATGGTCTTTTTCATTCTTATTAATTCCAGTAGGTATAAGGCTTTAAAAGTTAAAATTTTTTATACACCTTTTCATAAGTTAACGAAAAATAAAAACTGTGAATTTAATAATTTATTATAATTTTATAAAATGTAAATTGTAAATTACACAACATTAAAAATTAGTTATAACTATTATTTCTTCGAATGACCATAATATCATAAAGTAAATGAGAGGATATGGATGATCTTAGATCGTTGCAAATATACTTTAATCCAGAAAATGTCCTTTCTACAGTCACCTATAAAATATACATGTACAATGTACATTATTATTGTTCAATAGGTGTCATAAATTTGATATTATTACCTGTGTACACGGAACAGCCATAACAACTTGTGTTAACTGAAATTGTTCATGTCTTTTAATTTTATTCTCTGACCAATATTTTAAAACACAGCTTTTATGATGTAGTCGAGACACATTATCGTATTCTTCAATTATATCTCTGATTGAACGATTATCATTATTTCCCACCTCAAGGCACGGTGTACTGCCTTGAGAACTTAAAAATACTTAAAATTCATCTATTTCATTGTTAGTATCATCTTCATTTGTGGTTGTCTCACTAACATCATTATTTACGATTGTTTCAGAAATAAGTTTCATTGCATTCCATGTTTTGTTTAAGTGATTTTTAGCGATTGGCTTTTGTTCTATGCTAAGCATTCTTCGAGGATCTAAAAAAATTACTGGAAATAAAAGTAGTAAATTTTAATTTTTTAAACTGTATATTACTTCCGATAATATTATCATTATTTTTACACAAACCAGAAGAAAATATAGGTTCTTCAAACAATAATTTACTTCTACGGTCCTACTATTGCTTGTGATAATGAACTATCTATTTTTTGTAACTTTGATAATATATTAAACGAAATTGCAAAGAAATCCCCAATGGTAATATCACTTTTTTGTAAAGAAACAAGTCCTATTTTTGCAGGTTCTAATGAAACCACCTGAAACATAATAAAATATTTTATGTTTTGGTAATTTCTTTTTACAAGATAATAAAGTAGGTACTTCAAATTGGTTATTAATTGATATTACAC
Source organism: Metopolophium dirhodum (assembly GCF_019925205.1). Lineage (NCBI taxonomy): Eukaryota > Metazoa > Arthropoda > Insecta > Hemiptera > Aphididae > Metopolophium > Metopolophium dirhodum. The sequence continues at coordinate 34,270,228 of NC_083565.1, read as the reverse complement.
AATAATAGACAATATTAATTTTATTACCATTTTTTCAATATCATCCCAATCGGGTAAAGATAGTTTTAAATCGTTCTTGGTATCTTGGAATTTTAAACAGAAATCTTTGAGTTCAAGAAGTCTATATAACATGTCATATACAGATGACCATCGGGTTTCCACATCACAAATAGCTTGTTTTTTATTTTCCTGTTTACGGAGTCCTGCATAAATTGGCATTTGCAATTTCTTAACAACCTAAAATTAGTGAATTAATATAAAACAATCAGAAGTTAAATATTTTAAATTAATTACTGTTCTCGCTCGTGCAAAAGCCCCACGGATACTTTGGATTTTCAGTCCCTCTTCAACTGTCAAATTTAAAGTGTGTGCTGCAGATCTTACTTTTGAAGTAATTGCTTCTGGACAAAGAGCATCAATTACCTCATTTTCAAGATCTATTGGTTCATCATCTGAAAAATTGAAAAATAATTTTTTTTTTTTAAAACATATTTCATATAAAGTATTATATAGATAGTATATCCAAATATATAACCCATACATGGTACATTATTTATTGTGATTGGTATTAAACTTTTAAATATTTCTAAATCATTAAATTACCTATTTCTTGATCTGGATTGATTATCATTAAATCTGTAATTTTTAGCATATTAGTGGCGTTATCACTTGTAATTGAATATATATTTGATATTTAGTTAGTCCATATTTACTTTTAACATTAAACAACTAATAAAGTAAGTGAATATAAAAATAAATATTACCAAAATGGCAAAATATAATATTAATTGTCCAATTTCAATAAAAGGACTTAGGTGCTAAAGCCCCCTTTTTTTTAGTCTTATGATGCATCACACAATGACCTTACCACCAACCTCACCATATATTTTATAAATTATCATATATTTAATAATGGCCTTAACAATATTACTAACAAAATAAGATAAGTACAAATTAACCACAAACGCCATTAATTATGAATGTGTTAATTTCAAAATTGGTGGGCTTATTACCTTTAAGCATCCCAATTTTAGACTCTGAATATTACATAAATTATAAATAGGTATATAAAAAAATATTCATTTAATATTTATATATCTTACTGTATCTTTTAAGTATTTCGAAGAACGGTGTTCAACAAGCTCGAAAATGGCCAATGTTTTAATTTTTAAAGTCAATGTATCTTTGTGCATATACTGAACATTGACTCCCAAAAATTACTTATTATGTCTTGAAACACCATCTACTTTCAAAGAAACCATCTTATGTTTCATATCTTCAGAAATTACAGTAACTATTTTTAAAGCAGTGGCAGATACATGACTTCTTATATTTTGTGGATTTATAGATATAGCTATATAATATAAATTTAAAACTCAAGTTAGCTGTAGTCTATCAATATTAATCAAAACAAAAGTAATTAAACAAGTTATACAAATGCAGCATAATATTCCAAAGATTTGGATATATTTTTTGCTAAGCAATTAAAAGCACTTACAATTATGTTCAAATTGAAGCCTTTGAACATAATTAAAAGGCTTCAAGTATTGGATTTGTTATTTTTTGAAAACGAGAATCTTGCATTAGGCACATTGGTCTTCCATTCACTGTTATTAGTTTAACACAAGCAACCGGTAATTATTTTTTCTTGTCCATTTCAATTTTTATGGTCTTTTTTGCAATAAAATAACTCATAAGCATTTGACTTGAATCATTGTCTTTTTACATAAAAATAATTAATATAATTAATGTTTAAACTGTTAAGGGTATTATTTAAAAATTATACATTTATGAATACATATATAATACTCTTAAATATGACTGCAGTAAAACCATAAATGACACTTGAATGATATTCAAATACATGAATATTAATAATAATAATACATTTTGTATTGAAATACCTAAGCATTAACTAAGATTCATAAGATACATTCCAAGTTTCAGTTAACAAAAAATAAAGTATAATAATATTCACTATGCAGTATGCTTAAATAATAATTGGGCAGGTAGTACGTACCTATTGATTTTATTAATGATGTATTCATTATAATTTCTATTATAATGTTATGAGCAGATAATAATTAATTCATAATTTATTTTTAACAAATAATATTTGTTTATAAAAAAAGTAAAATGTTTAAATGATATAAACTTAACGTATAATAACAACAAAAATAGAACAATAGTCTATCTAACTTAACTTTTTTTTTCTTGCCTAATATTATGATAAATTAGTTCACTTAGTTATGTAAATTATAAAAAATAAAAACCTACCTTTTGTTTTTTGAATTTCTATGTAGACTCAGGAGTATCAATTTTCTTGTTATTTTTAACATCTTGGAGTTCATTAAACTTTTTTTTATGATGGGAAAAAATATGTTTTTCCAAATTGGAGGAATGTTTACCATTCATATTTTTATTACAATTACCTGTGTTGCACTTTGAAGTATTTGCGCTTACGTTAAACGTTAAAAACATTTCTAGCACTGGATTTTTCATGATTAATGTTTAAGACTTAATAGAAAACAATAAAAAAATATTCAAAAATATTAAATATATATAAATAACGAATGCACCCTGTACGTCTGTACACTATACAATAATACGATGGTTTGTGAGGAGTGCTATACAAAAATACTGAACAAAATAAACAAATAATAACGAATATTAATAATAGTAGGTAATACCAAGATAAGTAAATAATATGATAGATTAGGTATATACTTAGTAGGTAATTAATATTAAATCACCATGTAGACCGTTGTATGGGAAACAGCCAAGAGGGGAATACCAGTAATATAAAATAATCAGTACAGCTATAAATAATAAATATATTATTTTTAATTTAAAATATAAAATATTATGATATTCTTATACACATCATATACCTATTGGCTATTACCCGTTTAGCGTGCACGTAAAACCTAAATTAAATCAAGTTCCCATATTAAAACCATTAAATATTTTAGACCAATCCTATAACTGTGGATGGTATTGAACATTCATTAGGTACGTACTATTTAATGATACAATAATAGGTATGATAATAAACTTTCGTTTTTCCCAAAAACTGAGTATAAAGAACATAGCTTACTATGATAAATCATGTGAATAGGTATAGCTATTTGCATGATTCTTCTGAAACTGTTTCTTTAACTTCTTGTAATCAATTACAGTGAGTGCTAATACAATTTATTTGCTTATTAACAGTGTCAGTGTTGTATAAAAATACTTTTAAAAAGTATTTGAGTAATATATTTTAATATACGTACTATTAAAAAATATTATTGCAAATATCAGTAAAGCTTTGCTTGAAAGTTTTGACAGTTAAATTTAAATTACATATTTACAAAATAATACTTAAAAAAATTAATCATTATAGCATTATATTATAGAAACTTGTTTACGTTAGGGATATTGTTGTACTATATTATTTATTAATATTAACAATTTATAATATATTTTATAAACCAATTATTAGTATGTAGATAGTAGATGAATACATTTCAAAACGTTGTTTGTTCGATTCAATGACAAATCAGTTACTTTAAAAATGTTCCTAGTCATCATATTTTCCCGCACCAAAACGTTTCCCCAATCCGCCCCTGAGTATAGATACTTAATTGTTTTGATTTGTTTTATTAAAACAAAATGCACTTAAGATGACACTACACAGACATTTGTTGTCTCTGTCTTATAAGTGAGTCAATTTTACATTTAGTAGATCAAGTTTAGCTCTGTTAGTTTAAAAAATAGAGTGAATTGACCTCTTATAAAATTTAAATGTAAGATTTAAAGCATCTTCTAGGCTTTTTGTTATATTTTAATTTTAAAGAGATTCACGAGTGTTTTAAAATTGTAAATTTTTTGTTTATCTTAAAATAATCATAACTTGCTTTAAAATTAAAATATAATAAAAAACCTAAGAGATACCTTAGATAATACCTTACCTTTTTAAATTGTATAAGAGGTCAATTCACTCTAATTTTTAAACTAACGCAGCTAACTGTGATCTGCCGAGTGTAAAATTTGGCATGTTATAAACTTGTAGTACAGAGACAACAAATGTCTGTGTAGCGTCCTCTTAAATCAAAAATAAAAATATTAATGCACCTATAATTTCAGAGTTCATTTGAATTAATGCTTATTTGCTGACTAACTTAAAGTAATGGCCTATGGATAACAATTGACATGATGATTTTTGTTGTCATCTGTAGTCAAGTTATTAAAAATAAATGATACATATCTTTTGATATATTATAATTATTAACATATTAATGTATTTTTGTTCCAGAAAGAGAGAAGGCGTTGCAAACATAGAACCTAGTGGTACTGCTGCAGAAGAGGATCAAGAAAAGGTATATTCTGTGGAAAAAGTGTTAGATAAACGTTCCAGAAATAATATGGTAGAATATTTCATTAAGTGGAGCGGGTACGATGACAAGAATAATACTTGGGAACCCAGGGAAAATCTTTATTGTAAATATTTAATAAAGGAGTTCGAAGAAAAATTAAGACAAGGGGGAAAGAAAAGAAAAAGAAATGGAAAAATTGGGCATGGTGGCCGTGGCCGTTTACGTACACTTTCAAGATCAACAGTTGCAACTAGTTGTTCATCAGAAACTCGTCGTCAAGAGACCAGGATTGAAACGGACGAAGAAATTGAAAATATTGACACGGTCAATGATTTTTCTGCCACACTACCAATACCTAAAATTCCGGAAAAAATTATGGGTAAAACTGTTGAAAATGGCCAGTTGGTATTTTTGATGAAATGGAGAGGAATAGAAGAATTCAATTTAATCCCAGCTAAAGAGGCTAATTTAAAGTACCCTCAAATCGTTATCAAGTATTACGAAGAAAAATTTCATAAAATATAAATGGTGTTTAACTACTATAATATGAATAAGGATTACATGTGTTCAAAAAATAACATTTATTTTATATCAAATCCTATGGTAAATGTTTTCAATTATTTTTTGATTATATGTGGAAGTTATGCCTTACAAATAAAAATAACAGTTTATCTATTATAAAATACTTAAATGTTAGTAATTGAATATAATTTCATAAAATGGAATTTTTTTTCTATTTAAGATGTTAATAATTAACTTATTAATTTTGAAATTGTTCATTATTTTTTTGTTTAAATTATAATGTAATAGTGAATCATTTAATCTTAAAAGCAAAAATTATATACCTATTAATTTAAGTATATTTTTTTGTTCAAATGTTGGGCGTAAGCATTCTCAATTTGTTTTATTTTAAACATTAAAGTATTTTTCACCATATTATTTTATCTTTTATTATAACTTTTAAAGATAAGTTAGAACTAATAATATACCTCAAGAGTTCCCATTTAAAATCTTCAATTTTATTTTAATATGGCCGAGTATCTATGTTAATGGAAGTTTTTTTTATTTTATCAAAGTGAAAAATTCTATACAAACCAATAAAACGCTTATTAATTATACAGACAACAGTTGAATCTCGAGGGGAAAAATACATTTGATTTACGTATTTTTCTAGTTTAAACCTCAAATACAGCTTACACCAAGTTTACACCAAGGTTAGTATATAACCTACACTAGGAGTCACCCCGTGGCGCAACTAGCACAAAATCTTAGGGGGCAATAGCCTAACCTAACCTCAATACTATACCAAATGGTAACACGTGGGGGGCTCAGCCCCCCACACCTTGGACACACCAACTTAAAATTTAAACACTATTAAAATACAAACATTTACTTTTAATTTTATGTTTTATATGCACCATAAAATAGTTATTGATACGTTATATAAGATTCATTTTTCTTTTATTGATGGCTGTGAATTGTTCTAAAATGATATCAGGATCAATTTCTACATCTTTTTCAATATTCAATATCGATAAATTACTAAATCGATCTTGATCCATTGTAGATCTCAAGTATGTATTTATTCGCCTCATGGCAGAAAATGCACGCTCGGATGTTGCAGAAGAAATTGGCAATGTATTGGCAACTTGAACCATCTTATAGAAATTTGGGAAAACTTTTTCGGATAATTTTTCCTGAATGAAACTAAAATTATCTGTTTTTTCATTTTTGCAGAATAAATTTCGAAGACAGCCATTTCATTTTTAAGATCATATTTATTAATTTCAAATAAATCCTGAAAAACACATTAAAATTTAAAATACTATATTAGTTTCTATCAGTAGGTAACTAAATAAAATTATATAAAAAAATAATTACAATTGTTAAATTAATTTAACTATTGTAATTATTTCATCAATTAGTTAGGATTACACAACATTTAGTTAAGCTTAAAAACTTAATTAATTTTCCAAGTCTATAAAAAAATTACTTTATAATGATCAAGATGCAAACTACCATTAAAATCAAATCTACGTTTCATGTTTGAAATGATTGTGTCCATAATAACAAAAATGCATTTAATTTCCAATAATTCTCTGCCTAGGAATCATTTTTGTTGGAACAATCCTCAGAGTCTGCTGCAGTCGTTACTGTAACAGCATACTCTTTTAAACAATTTGGTTCTTTTTTACGCCTCTTTGGACCTATGATCATAATGGAAGTATATATATATATATAATATATAAGTAGTATCAATGGCACGATTAGTATTGCCTTGATGTGAGTTATCAATTGAAATATCATTTTTTGAACAGAATATTTTAATTTCAGCCCACAGTTCAGAGAAATGTCCATCTCAACGATTATTTTCGAGGGTACGAATTACTTCTTTCACCAAATTACCAGATTTGCCTAGAGTTGTCCCCTTTGCCTGAAGATGAACACTTAAAATATTTATTGATAGTAAGATTTCATGTAAGATAAACAAATAAATAATAAATTTAACATCTAAAATTGTTGCACGTACATCTAAAAATGAATGTAAAAATTAAAAACTGAAATGAAACATATTGAGGTATTCATTATTTAGTTTTATAACCTACCAATTGCATGGGCAACATCTTTATATTTTTGTTTATTTATTTCCTCGTCCAAAGATTTTAAAATAGCTTGATAATTTGTAATAAGAGCTTTGCAACTTTTATATCGACATACCCATCTGGTTTCGCTAAGCTATGTTAGTTTGTTGATTTTTAAACCAAGTTTCTGTTGCATTTCGGTTAATTTGAAATCTTTTGATGGATGTGAGAAATCCACATATAAAGCCTCCAAACCATTAAATAAGTTTCTTGCATCCTAAAATAATGAGTATTTAATACTTAAAATACCAATACTGATACTTATTAATTATAAACAATTTATTTAATTCTTACTTTTAAATGACTGCACATATCAACAATAACCAAATTAAGCTTATGTGCAATGCCGTGCACATAAATTGCTTGGGATGCTAAAGGGTGAGCTTGCCTAAATTTTGCCTGGACACCTCTAACTGACCCAGACATTACTGAGGCTCCATAATAGGCTTGGCCAATAATAGAGATTTCATTTAAATTTGAGGAGTTAATGAAGTATAGTAACACATCAACCATGAATTGGCATTCTGGTTTTTAGAAACATCATGAAATTCAATAAACATTTCAACTACTTTTAAATTATTTGCATATCTTATACAAATTGCTAACTGCTCTTGTTTATGACATCTATTCAACATTTATTATAATTATAACTTATTAAAGTAGTTTTGTAAAAATATTGTATACATTACCGAGCTTCGTCACATTGCATACTAAACATGCCACATTCTCTAATTTCTTTAATTATATAATTTTTCAAATTTAAAGCACAAATAGCTATTAATTTGTTTTGTATGGCCCAAATTGAATAATTTTTTTTTTGAAAATTATAAATTTTACCAAAGTATGGATTGTGTTTGGCAAATAAAGAACACATTTCTTTAAAATTTCCTATTTAAATATTTTAAATGATTCATATTATGTCACATAATCACATGTTATAACTTTTAATACTTAATTAGTTAATTATAATAATAAAGTGGTTGGGTAATTAAAATGTATTAAGTACCTACCTATTTTAATTTAATAAGTGAGCTAATGTTAATTAATTTAATATTTTACAATTTTATCTTTAACAAAACTAAAATACTTAAAAATTACAATTTCAATTTCAATATCAAAGTAACAATATATACAATTACCTCTGTTTGTTGAATTTACATCCTCTCTATGAGCTTGTAATAATAATCCTTGTCGACTGTGATATTGTAACGTCTTCTCTTCACCTGGGCTCTTACCCGTTCAGGTGTCGTTCTGTTAGAACGTTCTTCCGTTCTCGGAGACTCGACCTCGGTTTGTGATATTATTTCTAGGGATCAGGGTTACCTTATGTGAAGCAAAGTACTCAACGTAATATATTTATGTATATCTGTTATTGAATATTAATGTATTATTATTATCTACTACAAGTTACAACATCGAAAGTATACTTATAAATTATAACTCCGGGCTACCGATCGGGCCATGGTGTGTCGTGGGTGCCGATGTCCAAATGTGGGTTGAGCTAGTCGTCCGCAGGTCCACTTCAGGTCGTTGTCAGTCCTCGAGTTTCACTATCGACCACCGACTATGAATCTTCATTCTTGACCATCCAACTATCAACCGCCGACTATATTCTATCGACTACCTCACTGTAGACTCTATCATAACTATCTACCGCCAGGCTAACGTTTTAATTCTGAATAACAATAAACGCAAAAATTGTGTAACGTTTTAATTCTGAATAACGATAAACGAAAAAATTGTGTAACGTTTTAATTGTAAATAACGTAAAACGGAATTTTTTTTTTTTCAAATGCAAGCCCTGTTAGTAAGTTAAATTCACTCGAATATACTCTCATTTTATAAATTGGTTCATAATAAATACCCGATCCATGTCCTTGGAAGTTGTCGATAATCGTCTCTTCTGTTTGCAACGTATCTGGTATTATCACGCTTAATGCTAGAACAACTGTAACTATTGCGAACATTTTACAATTTACTAAATTATAAAAATTAAAACGAATTGATTAATTATAATATAGTATAAAGATTTCCGATTACATGTTATTAATGTTAAATATTAAATTACAATTTTAAAAACGATAGTTATGCTTATGACACATTGTTCATTGACTGTCGTAGTCACGCTCTAGGTGTGTTATAATATCATTCACTAATGTATACGCTATATATATATCCTTACTTATAATATTATAATATTAGCCCATGAATGAAATTGTGATGAATTAATATTTTTGTTGTTCACTCATTGACCTATATTTATTCAGCTAAAATGCCAAACTGTTAAAAATTACGTTATATACCTACACTATAATATTATATTAAAATCTACCGTTAGGAAATGAAGTGATGAACACTTTTTTTTTTTACAAACAACTTAGCTTCGTTAATATTGCTTAACAATATTAAGAAATTAAGTAGTTATGAAATATATTATGGTGGTCACTCGACAGTAATATTATTTACAACGTGGTAAATAATATGTTGTGAGAGACCATATTATTGTCTTCTTATATTTTTAAATATACCTAAGTAAATTGTCTAGGAATAACAATACTCCTTAAACATGATTTGATTTCTATTTAAATTTTACATATTATAAATAACTATAATAAAATGTTCAAATATTATTTCTAATTATAATAGTACACGTTTTCTATTTGCGATCGATCTCTATATTTTTTTATTTGTTGAATATGTTTTTTCTCAGCTTGTTTTTTCCCGTTTTTATCTATTTCGACTAAATAAGTAACTGGGTTAATTTTCTTTAATATTGTGTGGGGACCTTCATATCTATCTGAAAATTTATTTTGTCTTACATTAATCTTTACTAAAACTTTTTCTCCCACATAAAAATCTTGTTCTCTTTTCCCTCGGTCCGCGTAACTTTTTTGTTTATCAAATGCTTTTTGTAAAATATCAGGTAATTTTTCACGGATTGAATTTAATTTTTGTAGCTCTATAATGGTGGAATGATTTAAATTTGATGGAATAATTGCGATATCTAAAATTGAACTAGGCTCGTAGCCGTGTACTAAATAAAATGGAGTATATCCCGTTGAGTGGTGTATAGCCGTGTTATATATGCATGCAATACGATAGGTAAAACATCAGTCCAATTTTCACCTTCTGCAACGTATGGTGCTATCATATCTATTATCACCTGATTTTGTCTTTCTTCTTGTCCCTGACTCGTTGGTCTATAAGCTATTCCCTCCTTCTTTTCAATTCCTAAAGCTAGTAATAATTGTGTAAAAACTTTTGCCGTAAAATGCGTGCCATTGTCCGATCTTACTACTCTGGGTGGGCCATAAGTGAGTATTAATTCTAACAAGAATTTTGTCGTTGATTTAGCATCCGCGTTTTTGTATGATTTAGCAAAGCAACATTTTGTTGCCCGACATGTAGCAACTAATATGTATTTACAACTTCGTGAGCCTAGCATAGGTCCTATATAATGAATATAAATCTCTTGGAAAGGAACACCATTTAAAATCTTATTCGATTGTAACATTCCATCCGCTGGTTGTTTATCTGGTTTACGTTGTTGACATTTTCTGCACGAAATTACATAATTTTTTATATATTTTTGCATAGTAAGCCAATGATATCGCGATTGTATTTTATTAAACACTTTATGAACACCTAAATGTGCTCCCGACATTTTTTCGTTATGAAAATGTTCGATCACTTCTTTGATTAAGCTAGTTGGCAATGCTATTACTAATTTTGGAATACCTTTATAAATATCTCTATAAATCATAAGTCTGTTATCATCGTTTATTACGTACGATTTCGCCTTCCTAACCCATTTTATTTCTGATGACTTGGGATTTAGAATTGCTCCAGTTATGGCTCGTAAAAAATCATCACGCGTTTGCAACAAATGAATAGGTTCTACCAGTGATATATGCTGCGATGGCGTAAATGTAGAAATTGTTATGTCGATTTCTGTGTCACAAAAAACGTATTTTATCATATTTAAAATAATTAACCAGTTTAATGTTTTCGAGTCGAAGGTGATTTTGGATATTGCTATTTTATTAATGTTTTATGTACTGCAAAATATTTTTAGTAACTTTAACGTGGTGAATAAAAATTTGTACGTTGATTTTTCATAAAATTTTGACTTTGTAATTAAATAGATTATAAACTGACTGTTAAAATTTAAATAAGCGATTTCACCGATTTTTTTGTTTTGTGCCTTTAATTCGTTGACGTGGTCATATTTATTTTTGAATTTAACGCTAATCCCGTTGTTCATTTCAAAATCGCGTGAAACAAAATGCACTAAGTGAAATGTTTCATCAAAATAGTCCTTAAATAAGTCTCGATTAACCTGTTGAATACGAAAGTCAAATATAACTCCCTGGTCATTATTATGCATGAAATCATCGTAAGTAATAGAATTTTATAATTTTTCAGTAGAATTTACATTTGCCATATTTAAATCTAATTCGGTATCATATTTAATTTGTGCCGATTCATCAAAACCTGTTGGGTGTCTTGATAGAAAATCCGACGCCTTGTTAAAAATACCTTGCTTATATTATATTATGTTAAATTATCCTATTAGTTTCGTTCTTATGCGATTTAATACATGTGAATCTGATTTTAATTTTTGAAGTCCTACTAAATTGTTGTGGTCCGTCCAACCTGTAAATTGTTTACCATACAGGTATTGTCTAAAATGAGAGCAACCAAAAAACAAAGCTGATGCCTTAAGTTCTAACGCTGAATAATTTTTTTGTGCTGGTAACAATTTTTTTGCACCGAAAGATACCGGATGAATATTACTGTTGTCATCCCTCTGCTGTAAAATAACACCTAAACCCAATAAAGACGCGTCCGTTACTAAAATAGTGTCAGAATCTTCGTTGTAATGCATTAGTACTGGTGGCGCTATTAATTTACTTTTTAATTCATTAAACGCATTTTCATGATTTTTTTCCCATTTTATGGTATCTCTTTTTGTTTTGAAATTACCTTTCGTTAACTCGGTCAGAGGAAAAGTGATTTTATTAAAATTCGGGATGTACCGTCGAAAATAATTTGCCAGTCCCAAAAAGCTACATAATTGATTTATGTTAGTCGGAGAATTTACTTGTGTAATTGCTTTAAGCCCTTCGTCTGTTGGGCGGATACCTATGTTATCAATTATATTTCCTAGAATTTTTAACTCCGTGTATCTAAATTTACATTTTGACAATTTTAATTTTAAATTAAATTGCTTAAATCTTTTCAGAGTTGATTCTAAAGAATATAAGTGATCGTCAAAAGTTTTCCCAAAACATGTGCAATCATCAATATAATTTACGTTAATTTTATAATTTAAATTTGTCATTATTGTATTCATAGCTTCCTGATATTTGCTTGGGCCATTTGCCTACTACCTCAAGTCTTTGACCTGGTTTGAATGCTGCCGGAAGCGAGGTCGGATTACACGTCGTTATACATTTTTTTATTGTATTGTCATTATTTTTTTGATGTTCAACAGTTACTGAATTTTTACTTGCGAATTTGTTATGAATATTATGGTCACTCATGACTGCTACTTTTTTTTCATTGAATAAACTATCTATATTATAATCGTCTATGTCAGTGTTCTTATTAATATCAATTTCATTATGCTTTTCGTTAATTTTTAAGTTTTTTAATTGTTTTGGAATTGGAAATAAGGTTTCGTCATTTTTATATTTTTTCGCTATTATTGTTTCCAACAATGTTGTACTAGAAAATATGTTATCGTTAGAATTTTTTTACTGGCACAGAGGGAGTCTAACCACTCTCTCATGCCTTAATAGTTTTTTTGATTATTATGAAAATATGTTTTATTCAAATTACGTGTATCATTATCAGGCACCTGACCGATAGTGTGCTGATTCATCACGTTATTTACGTCTACATTATTTTGATTGATACCATTTGTAGCATGCGATGGATTTTGATAATTTTGGCCTACGTTTTGTTCGTTAAAATTTGCACCTTGATAACTATTATACACATTATTTTTATAATATTGCTGACTTTTTTGGTTAGGCCTATTTTTATACCTATCATTCCACTTTGGTTGTGTATAGCCATTATTACTATTAAAATGATTTGGAGGGTTATATGTATTTTTTCGATGGAAGTGTTTATTAGGATCTATATATTGATTCAGTCTAATTTCATTATTTGTGTTGTAATTATTATTTGGATAAAAAGTATTGTTTGGGTGATAATTTTGATTATTAACATAATTGTTTGGAATAAATGAATTATTTGAACTATACATTTGATTATTAAAATTGTTGTTTGGATTAAATGAATTATTTGAATTATGTTTTTGATTACTATAACTATTATTGTTATTATTGCATGGGTCGTAATTGAACATATTATTATTGAATGCATTGTTTGGATTATTTTGAACATTGTAATATGGGCTAGGACTATTCACATGCATATTATTATTAAATTTCTTTTTCTGGTTAAAATTCCTATTACCATTGTTAATATTATTTAATTTAGATTTTAAAAATTCATTTTCTTTCCTAAGAGTGTCAATATCTACGGAACTTATATTTTGAAAATCTGTGTGCATCAATTTCGAATTTTCTATTTTCTTTAAATTAATTTCCAAGTTGTCTAAAGTGTCATTATTCATAATAGTTACAGTGTTATAATATTCTGGTGTTAGTGCCTCTAATATTATATCAATTTTCTCGGTTTCAGGAATGGTGTAATTTGTTTGACTGATTAAGTATAAAATATCTGCTAAGAACTCCGATATTGTTTCTGTCGATTTTAATTTTTTATTTCGGAATTTGTTTCTTAACATACGATTCCTAACCGGCGATGCAAATTTTTCCTTAAATATTTGTTCTATTTCATCAAAAGTCGGATATAAGTTATTAATTGTTAATGTCTTGTATAATTTATAAGCGGAATTTTTTAAATATAATGGCAAGTAAGTTAGTTTTATTTGCGGATACCACTCATTAGCAGTAGCTACCACATTAAAGTACTCGAAAAATTCTAAAACGCATTCATCGCCCGAACCGTTGAAAATATTAGGTACAAATTGTTGAGGTCTTGCCATTTTATTTTTCGTATTTGATTTAACTATATTATCAATTTTTGAACTAGCGTTCAATTTATTATTTTGATTTACCTCTACAGATTCAAATTTCAAATTATTTGGTTGCTCAGTATTTTTAATTGGTGAAAGTGATTGGTCTATTAAGAGATTTTCTAACTGTTGGGCCACGTCTTTAGGTCCAACCGTATCGGTACCCTTAGTTTCTAATTCTACCTGTGAGTCGGGTTCGCTAATATTTTTTTCACAATGATTTTTCTGGCTATTATTGAAATCTAATGATAACTTATTTTCAGTAAATGTAAGATTTGCAGTACTATCGTTATAATTATCTTTATCTTCGGTATCAAGAAGTCCAACTCTAAAAGTTTTTATTGCTGATTTCGCGAGATCCCTTAAGTGTAAGAGGGTTGACGATTCTTCACAATGTATGCTACACAATTTTAAAAAACCGACTACTTCAGATTTATCTAACAAAAGTATCCACGATACCGTTTTCTGAGATATTATGAATTCAAATTTTTTTTCTACTGGTGTTAGTGCATTAAATTCATCTTTACTTAAACATTCGACTTCGTATAATGTTCAAAGCGTAAATTTTTTAACTAACTTAGCCGATAAAGGTATCTTTCCAAATTTCGAATTTTCAAAAAAATCTCCTAAATTATTCTCATCGATTTGTCGTAATATGCCGATCAATTATGTTGCATTTATTTCTGAATCGAAGTGTTCATTTAAAAATAAAATATTTAATTTTGTTACTTTAGCAATCTGATTATTAGTATTTCGTTTAATATAAAATTTGACATCCATTAAGAATTATTAGGCCAATAACTTCACATAAGATTCACATGACACCCAACAATAATATCACAACACAAGGGGTGTACCTTAGAATCGAAATTTTTCTCGAGAAAAAACAAAATATAATTTCCAAAAAAAAAATCGGGACTCCAGGGACGGGCACCTCCACCAACTGTAACGTCTCCTCTTCACCTGGGCTCTTACCCGTTTCGGTGTCGTTCTGCTTATATTAACGAGGTCTCGGAGACTCGACCTCGGTGTGTGATATTATTACTAGGGATCAGGGTTACCTTATGTGAAGCAAGTACTCAACGTAATGTATATATATATATATATCTGTTATTGATGTATTATTATTATTTACTACAAGTTACAATATTGAAATATACTTATAAATTATAACTCCGGGCTAGGTACCGATCGGGCCATGGTGTGTCGTGGGTGCCGATGTCCAAACGTGGGTTGAGCTGGTCGTCCGCAGGTCCTCTTCAGGTCGTTGTCAGTTCTCGAGTTCCTCTATCGACCACCGACTATGACTCCTCATTCTTGACCATCCAACTATCAACCGCCAACTATATTCTATCGACTACCTCACTGTCGACTCTATCATAACTGACTCCCGCCAGGCGTCCAGGTCGGTTATTTACACGATGTGAGCTAAACATCGCGTCAGCATAATATATATTTCATACATATATACACATTTGTCATTACTAACACTCAGCATATTAGCCGTGCTCAACGTAGGGAGTAATGTACGATGTCGATGACGGTGCATAAAAATGACTATCAAAACCTACAGTCCATTCCATAGGCTTATATTTACCATATTTAGTATGATCATGGTGCAAAATTTCTTTTTGTTTCACAATTTTCGAACTGTAAGTATTATTGGAGAAAGAAATGTTCATGACTGAAGAATTATCTGGACAAAGCAATATAATATTATTTTCGTTTTCGTGAAGTGGTGGAGTTGACTACATCACCGTCTGTAACGACGTTGTCTCCAAAACATCATCCACAAAAGTATCATAAAGAAACTGTAGAGTAGAGTAAATTTAACAACTACTAGTTACTAAATAGTAAAATGGAAAGCATTGAAAATTATTATAGGTACTTACTTCGTCTTGAAACAAATCCATTTTGAGTAATAGATTCACATCGGTCGGAGAGTAGAAATGAATCGTAGATGGATAATTGTAAATAAAATGAAAATTGAAAATACAAAACGCGCCGAACTACGTAGTCGTAAATATATTGATCATAAAAAGGTTATTTTTATTAAAGACCAGCGGCCGCATATGGGCCGTGGTTGTAGGTACACAATTTAACCAATGACTCTAATTTTAACACTAGAATTTGTGTGCGTTGAACACATCGCGTGCTTTTCGTAGATGTTTATCAGATTTTAGATGGCATTAGTTTGGCGGGGGTTTTGCACAAATACAAATCAACGTTTGAGAATTCCGGAATTTCAAAATATTCAAGCTAAATATTTAGAGGTCAGGGGAGGGGGGGAGTGAAATTGGGAAAAGTGGACTTACCTCAATATGAAGTAGACATAACAACGAACTCAAATCTGTTTTAATAAGTATTATCGAACTACTAGATCGATCAGTATGATGGAATAAAAATTGGATGTTTTGGCTAAAATAACTGTTTAATATAATATTATAAATTACAGTATTTCGTTAGGAACGTTTTTTACCGGCTAGATCCGCGTCGTGCCATAAAAAACTTCGTTTCAATAAATTTCAAAATATTTTTGTAACATGGATGAACATATTATACGTAATAGAATGTTTTGAAGTACACCATGTTAATAGCACATGTTGGATTGTGAGAACAAGAGACAATAGTACGTTATGACTTAAGTTCAATTTTTTTTAGTTAAATTTTTACCATAAATATATGAATTAGAGTTAAATTATATAAAAAATCGAAATCTTCCAGACTATTACAGTAAAACTACATGTATAACTCGATTTCTTAAAAAATGGCGATAGCACGTTTTGGAATGTCGCCCTTCAATTATTGAAAAAAACTAAAAAATATTAAATTTAAAATGTCTATAAAGAGCTCAAAATGAGTCAAAATATTTTTAAAACTATACCATTAAGCATATAAACCTTAAATATAACATTACATGTTATATAATATTCATAGAAAAAGCTAATATAAATATTTGGTAAAAATTTCAAGTAAATACTATTATTCGTTTTTTGAATCACAACGAAAGAAGAAAATATTTCTATGTTAACAATCGTTAAAATATTGGGATATATGATATTAGTTGATACCAAATTTTTTTTATTTGATAAAAGTATAAAACGATTAAAATAATAATAAAAATAAATTTAAGTGCATTTTTATTTACAAAATAAAGACACGTATATGTCTAATTGTTTTGAGTACGTAATTAAAAAAATGTCACTTACTCACTTACCGCGTGTAACATAATAATATTATTTATATTATAATATTATTTATTTTTATCAAAGACCAGCGGCCGCATATGGGCCGTGGTTGTAGGTACACAATTTAACCAATGACTCTAATTTTAACACTAGAATTTGTGTGTGTTGAACACATCGCGTGCTTTTCGTAGATGTTTTTCAGATTTTAGATAGCATTAGTTTGGCGGGGGTTTTGCACAAATACAAATCAACGTTTGAGAATTCCGAAATTTCAAAATATTCAAGCTAAATTTTTAGTGGTATGGGGGGGGGGGGGGAGTGAAATTGGGAAAAGTGGACTTACCTCAATATGAAGTAGACATAACAACGAATTCAAATCTGTTTTAAAAAGTATTATCGAACTACTAGATCGATCAGTATGATGGAATAAAAATTGGATGTTTTGGCTAAATATTTAGTAGGTATACATTTAATAGTGTTCATAATTTATTTTGAATTAATATTAACACCTTTTTTGCGCATATTTTTTCATCTTTACATATATTTGTTGAAAAATAGGTATATTTTTGATATATTTAAAGGCATATATAAGCATATTTTTAAATTTTTAAATGCATATTTTAGCATATTTTGAAATTTTTAAATGCATATTTTAATGACATTTTGGTCATTAACATCCGAGCTCTAATTATAACGTAATACAGGTGAGGTATACCTACCTGCTATAACGTTCCAGAGATCACATATCATTCGACACCAACGATTCTTATAATATAGTCGAGGATTACAGACAATCGAGTGGCGAACATTATCGAATTTCAAGAGATTATATAGATGATCAAAGCGTAGTCGTTTAAGCAAAGATGCTCAAAAGATCTATCAATTTCAGTTAGAAATACTTTTCTTTTAATACTTTAACCATTAATATGTGGATATGATTTTAGTGCTGGTGAAAATTCTGATGGCGTAATGGACAGTAATGAAAAAGATGAAAATGAAACAAATACAAAAGACAAATCTATATTCAATAAATTCGGAGGTAAGTAATTTATTAGATTTTTCCAATACCAAGTTTATGATACTAACTATATTTTTTTTGAAAATAATTAATACATTTGT